>NC_134548.1:49533537-49833537 GCF_050624435.1 Tenrec ecaudatus
GAGAAGAAGTTCAAATTGTATCTACCCTGCAAGACTCAATCCAAGAAATACACCTCCTTTGAAATGATGAGAGCAGACCTGTGAGAAAAGTTCATGAGCCATCTCCAGACTGAACCATAGCTCTGACTTCATGCTTCTGCATCACTGTCAGACTAGATAGTTTCAGTTGCATGGACTTCCTGCTCAGAGAGGGAGAGAGGGCTCCTACAACAGTCCACTGGCTGTCGGCCAACCTAGTCCTCTCTCAGTAGTAACGCAGGCTTAGAGTTACCCCTGGAAAGGAGACTTTCTCCAAGGGATGTGGAAATGAGCTGAAGCATAAAAAAAGATTTGTGTACAGAAGATGTGAATCTGCTTACGTTATTGCTTTAATTAATACCCTCTCTGTAAGTCATACCAGTATATTGTGCTGACAAACATTGATTGTTAAAAACATTATAAGATGAAATAAGTGACTGGGGTAGTTAGTTTATTGCGCCAACCTGGCCGATAAACACATGTGGGATTAATTGAAGGGCGGCGAGATAAATGGCTCTGTGAGCTTTGTCTTTCTTGCATCTTGCTCTTTGATCATCGGACCAGTGTGCGGCTGCCTTGCTTGTTCTTTGCCTCCATTTGCAAGCTACACTACCTGTGGGACACCTACCCCATGGACTGTGTCGCTGTAATTTGAGGTTCCTTCAACACCTGCTTTGCCACCCCATTGGAATTTACATCTCTTGAGCTGGGGACTCTCGGACCCTGTCATCTGGCTGACTGTTGGTGACCTGCCTTGCTGTTTGCTGCCTGTTCCCAGATAGACTGAATTGCTCTACAGAGGACTACCCAGCGGCCCTCAAGACTTGAAGGACTGCCAGTGTCTCACAACACTCTCACGGGAGTGAGTTGCACTGAGCCATTTGGACTGCTTTATGATTGAATGACCTGTTTATTTCTTATGTTTATTTCTATCTATCTGTATATATATATATATATATATATATATATATATATATATATATATATAATTATTAGCATCCTGGTTTTGTTTCTCTAGAGAACCCCGTCTAACGCAGTGGCCAAATAACTTTCCATTTCCAGAGGAAATGGAAACCGAAAAAGAGAAATATGCACCCAAGGTTGAGTTTTGCCCTGGAAATGTAGTGGATTAAGCATGGGCTGCTAATCACAGTGTCAACAGCTCAAAACCACCAACCACTCCTAAGGAGAACAATAAACTTTCGGCTCTTAGCCTGGGAAACACAAAGGGGCAGTTCAATTCTCTGTCCATGGGGTTTGTATGCGACAGAACTGACTTGATGGCAATGAGTTTGGTTTTAGTATGTTACTAACAGGGCCATGGTGGTTCAGTGGTAGAATTCTTCCTTTTCATGCAAGAAACTAAGGTTCGTTTCTGACCAATCCACTTCATGTGCAGTTGCCATCTGTTTGTCAGTGTGGTGCTAGGATGCTGAAGTTGGACATTTCTATTTCATTGGAGATTCTAGCCTCCCATGAACTAGGTAGGGATAAAAATCTACTTCTGAAAATCAGCCAAGGAAACCCCCATGGATCACAACAGTCTGGTTCACAACTGATTACGGGGACAAAACAGGACCAAGAATCATTTTGTTCCAGTGTACATGGTGTCACCAAGAATCAGGAGCCAATTTAACAACAAATAATGCCATAATACTAGCAATGGATACTGCTGTGGTTGAGTAGGTAAACAGATTCCCTTCTGCCAGAACTGTCCTGGGATAACTATCCCTACTGATCAGTTACTACTTTAAAGGGAGTTATTTATTCACATGTTAGCAATGTAAATATCTCATTATTTTAAATGTATTATAGACTTTCAGGAAAGCATGTTTCCTTGTTCAGATAAAACTAACTAAAACCTGTTGCCACCAAGTTGATTCCAACTCCTGGCAACCAATGCACTTCAGGGTAGAAGTGTGCTCTACCGACTTTGCAGAGTCCACTTCGGAAAGATGACCATGCCTTTGAAGACACCTCTGACTACGTTCAACCACCAACTTTCCAGTGAAGTAGTCAAGTTCTCAAACATTTGTGCCATTCTGGTACTGTACCATGATAATGGTCCTGTATTAGTTATCTAGTGCTTTTTTTAATCTACAAGTTACTCCAAAGCTTAATGGTGTGAAGCAATATTTATTATCTCATGATCTCTGTTAGTCAGGAAGTAGGGTGTGACATTCAGCTGAATGCAGCCATATGGGTTACTTCAGCCAGCGCAATGAATTCATCTGATAGCTCAACTGGAAAATTGTTCACTTCCTAGCTCCTCCTTGTGATGGTTGACAGAATTTAGACCCTACTGGACTAACACTGAGGGGCTATTAGCTGGAGGCCTCCCATAGTTCTTTGACAAATGAACTACTCACAGTGAACTTAAAACATGGCAGCTTCTTTCCGCCAGGACAAAGGTTCAGAGAGAAAGAAAGTGATAGATCTCACAAGCAAGATAGAACTTAATTGTTCTCTAACCTAAGCTCAGTAATTACATTCCATTACCTTTGCTCTATTCTTATTAAAAACAAGTCACCTTGTCCAGCTCCTACTCTCAAGAAGAGGTTAATATAAGGGTGTGGATCCATGGATCATTTTATAAGGTGTCTGGCACAGATTACTAAGCCATTTATTAAAATTTGGCTACAGGTAAAGAATATAAAAACTAGGCATTTTCGAAGTTGAAACATGGCTATAATGTTGTTCCTATTAAACTAGGTAACTTATAAGGTTCAGTGTTCCAAAGTACAGTTCTTATTCAAGTCAATTTTAAAAGCAATATTAAAAATTCTTTTTTTAATACAGCCTTTAATGCCCATGACTTTTTTGTTAGGATCCCCTAGTTTCACCCCAGCCCCAAATTATCTCTAATCTTTCATTTTTAACTGTGAAGGTAGACTTAGTAATAGACAGAGTCAAGAATTATTCAGAGGGTTAAGCATAATGATTGAATTTGGATGCCATTTCTAAGTTTGACTTTTATAAACAAGAAATAAATAGACCAACTTTCTTTTTAAAAATCATTTATTGAAAAAAATCATTTATTGGGGGCTCTTACAGCTCTTATAACATTCCATACATCAATTATATCAGGCATATTTGTGCATATGTTGCCATCATCTTTCCCAAAACAGTTTCTATTTCAGTCCTTGGTATCTGCTCTTTTTGTCCCTTCCTACCCAACCTTCTCACCCTCTTGAATCCTTGATCAATTATATATTGTTATTATTAATTCATATCTTATACTGTCCATTGTCTCCCTTCACCCACATTTCTGTTTTTCATCCTCTTCAGGGGGGGCTATATATCCATCCTTGTGATGGGTTCCCCCCTTCTCCTCCTTACCCAACCTGACCATTCCCCTACCCTCATGGTATTGCTACTCCAACTACTGTTCCTGAGGGGTTTATCTGTCCTGAGTTCCATATGTTGAGAGCTCTGATCTGTACCAATGTGTGTTCTCCAGTCTAGCAAAATTTGTAAGGTAGAACTGGGTCATGGTAGTGGTAGGGGAAGGAGAGAAAAGCATTCAGGAACTAGAGCAGTGGTTCTCAACCTTCTTAATGCCGACACCCTTTAATACAGTTCCTCATGTTGTAGTGACCCTGAAATCATAAAACTATTTTTGTTGCTACTTTATCACTGTAATTGTGCTACTGTTATGAATTGGGAGACCCCTGTGAAAGGGTTGTTCAACCCCCAAAGGGGTTGTGACTCAGGTTGAGAACCCCTGAACTAGAAGAATGATGCGCGTCTCATCGGTGCTATACTGAACCCTGGTTGAATTGTCCCTTCCTTATAACCCTTCTAGGGGGTGGAGATATCCAATAGTCTACAGATGAGCTTTGGATCTCCACTCCAAACCCCCTCTTTCGCATCCATGTAGTTGTTTACTTGGGATCTTTGATACCTGATATCTGATCCTGTGGACACCTCAAAATCACACAGGCTGCTGTGCTTCTTCCATGTGGGCTTGTTGTTTCTCTGCCAGATGGCTGCTTGTTTAACTTCAAGCCTTTAAGAACCCCATTTCTATATCATTTGGTAGCTGGGCACCATCCGCTGTCTTCACCACATTTGCTATTCACCCATTTTGTCTTCAGTGATTATGTCAGGTAGGTGAGTATCAAAGAGTACCAGGTTATTAGAACAGTGTTCTTGTGCTGAGGAAGGCCTTGAGTAGAGGTCCAGAGTTCGTCTGCTATCTTAATACTTAACATATAAATATATGTAGCTTGGTCTCTATCCCTTTCATTATAAATTAGTATATTTACACATATATATGCCTATAGCTATACCTCTATAAACAGCTTTTGCCTCCTATTTCTTTCCTCTATTTCCTTTCACTTCCTGCTATACTATCATGCTCACCCTCCATTCGGCTCTCAATAATTCCTCTCGGATATATGGCTCTTGATTAAACCCCATCAGGTATATGCCCTCATAACCATCAATTTTAGATCTCTTGTTCCCTTCTCCCTGAGTTTGTTGGTTCCCCATACTCTTTTAAGGCCCTCTCCTCTACCATGTCCCTCCCGGAACCACCGGTCCCATTGTTTACTCCTCAGGATTGTTCGTCCTGCCTATCTTATATAGATAGACATAGGGTGAAACAAAACAAGAAAAAAACCCAATAGATAGTTACAGTTCTGTCTGTTGACCCTTATGTATGTTTTCTGATCAAGTATGATGAAATGCCAGGCCTTGTCCCCCAAGTTAAATTCTATTTTCGGGATTACTCAGGGACTTGATAACTTTGCTACCCTTGATGCTCTGGGGCACTCCCTTTGTGTTTCACCCTGCTGGGCATGGAGCAGACTGGGTTCACTTTCTGCAAAGTATCTCCAGTGCTGTCCCTGGAGTGCTATGGGAACCAACTTTCTTATGTGGCTCCCAAGTTGGCCCAACAGGTGATGACTGAAAAAGCTTATTTGATTTAATCTTAATTTCAATGCATAAAACATGGTAGTCCTCTAAAATTTTTATTTGCATCCTTCATAGCTATAGTTTGTGCCTTTATGTGCTTAACTCTGAAATATGATGTTATAGGCCAGATAGAAAGTCTCGGCCATGTTAGAACATATGGATACACTAGGAAGAGTTCCAGCGTGCTTCTGGAGTTCTGGGCTCCAGAGTATGCTCCCTTTAACAAGTAGGCAGATTTTTTAAAAAGCAGCACTGGGATTATCAAAATTTGCATCCAAGACCCTTTGGATGTTTGGTTACCATGTCAGTATAAAACTAACAAGCCACGTTCCCACCCTGGGGCCTCTTGTGGGCATGCTACAAAAGTTCTGCTCCCTCCAGTGCAATTCTGGCTTTTGTGATGTACCGCCTTATATGTATTCATATCCTCATACAGCTCTATCTTCCTATATTGGCTATTCTTTTTAGCCACATGACCTGCTTTGACTAATGGGACATTAATAAATTTGACATAAATGGAAGTTTAATAAGAGATTAAACACTGGGATTTGTCTTCTTTGAACATTCCATGGAAACACAATAAACCGTAATTACACTGGCCAGAGAGGAACTTTCATAGTATGAGTTTTCCCACTAGGTGAGCATTGATCAACTCGCTTTGAGTTAGTGCACACAGTGGAATCACCTGGGAAGGGTCTTTCTGGTCACAGTGAATTTTTTTGTAAAAAGCAGTTTCGCTCAAACCTTACTTTTTGTGATGGCTGATTTAAGAGAACAGTGTGCAGCCGTGAAAATTTGTTTTCGGCTTAGGGAAAAGGCCACAGAAACTGTTGTTTTGTTGAACACATCTTACAAGGACCTTGCTATGGGAAAAGCTCAAGTGTATGAGTGGTTTTCTCATTTCATTAAGGTGAAATGTCCATTAGTGACAAACTTCGTTCTGAACATTGTCAACTTCCTGAATGGACAAAAATGACAATTCATAGTGCATTTGGAGTTTGTTCCTCAAGTTCAGACTGTTAAACATGATTTCTATTTAGAGGTTCTGAAAAGATTGTGAAACAGTGTGCGACAAAAAAGGCCTGATTTATGGCACATGGGGATTGGTTTTGCCACCATGACAATACACCCGCTCACGCAATCATCTCAATGCACCAGTTTTTTCCGAAAACAAGCATGCTTCTCTAGCCCCACACACCTTATTCGCCTGGCCTCACTCTACGAGACGTTTTTTTTGTTGTTGTTTCTGTGAATGCAGAGGGACATGATAGGAGGACAACAATTTGACGATGTAAAAGATGTGAAGAAAAAAAACAAGGGAGGTGCTGTCAGCCATCCAAACAGATGAGTTCGAAAAAATGTTTCCAAGAATGGAAGCACAGATTTGACAAATGTACTAAGTAAAATTGAGACTACTTTGACGATGATAAGGTTGATTTGTAAAAAAAAATTAAATACATACCTTTGAAAAAATTCCAGTTTTTTTTTTATACCCCCTCATACTACAGAGACGCCCAGGGTATTCCAGGCACCCTGCCCCACCCTCCTTATAGGCTAGCAGGAGCTCCATCCAAGGTCAGTCCAAGACCAAGAAATTTGTACCTGTATACCCGTGAACCAGTAGGAATGCTTCTGGGACCAGATACCCTGACCCCAGCTACCTTCTTGCCAACAAGGACCCTGTCCTGATTTGTAGCTTCTTTGACAGTTGAGAGCACTGAAATTCTGCCCCCAAAACATCTTCAGCATCTCCCCAGTCCCAGCTTTTTAAAATCATTTTATTAGAGGCTCATACAACTCTTATCACAATCCATACATACATCAATTGTGTCAAGCACATCTGTATATTTGTTGCCATCATCATTCTAAAAACATTTGCTTTCTACTTGAGCCCGTGGTATCAGCTCCTCTTTTTTTCCCTTCCATCTCCACTCCTCCCTCCCCCATGAATCCTTGAAAATTTATAAATTATTACTATTTTGTCATATCTTACACCATCCAACATTTCCCTTCACCCACTTCTCCGCTGTCCATCCCACAGGTAGGAGGTTATATGTAGACCTTGTCATCTGTTCCCCCTTTCTCCCTCACCTTCCCTCTACCCTCCCAGTATTACTACTCTCACCACTGGTCCTGAGGGGTTCATCTGTCCTGGATTCCCTGTATTTCCATTTCCTATCTGGGCCTGTGTACATCCTCCAGTCCATCCAGATTTGTAAGGTAGAATTGGGATCATGATAGTGAGGGGGAGGAAGCATTCAAGAACTAGAGGAAAATTGTATATTTATTCATTGCTACACTGCACCCTAACTGGCGCATCTCTTCCCCACAGCCCTTCTGCAAGGGGATGTCCAATTTCCCACAGATGGGCCCTGGGTCCCCACTCTGCACTCCCCCTCATTCACAATGCTATGGTTTTTTGTTTGTTTGTTTTTTGTCTTTGATACCTGATACCTGATCCCTTCGATGCCTTGTGATCTCACAGGCTTGTGTGCTTCTTCCATATGGGCTTTGCTGTTTCTCGGTTAGATGTCCCCTTGTTTATCAGTTAGATGTCCCCTTGTTTATCTTCCAGCCTATGGGACCCCAGATTCTATATATTTTGACAGCGAACACCATCAGCTTTCTTCCCCACACCCAGTTTTACCTTCTCTTTTTTCCTTTCTTTCTATGTGTTTTGGGTCCCTTCCCTCTTATGGTCTCTCTGCTATGTTTGTTTATTTTTTTCCTTCCTTTGTTTTATTTTATTTTAAATAATTTTATTGGGGATCATACAACTCTTATCAAAATCCATACATCCATCCATTATATGTCAAGCACATTTATATATTTGTTGCCCTCATCATTCTCAAAACACTTGGTTTCTACTTAAGTCCTTGTTATTAGCTCCACATTTCCCCCGCTCCCCACTCTCCCTCCCTCAAGAACACTTGATAATTTATAAATTATTATTTTGTCATGTCTTACACTGTCCAGCGTCTCCCTTCACCCAGTTCCCTGTTGTCCATCCCCCAGGGTGGAGGTTATATGTAAACGCTTATAATCGGTTCCCCCTTTCTATGTCACCTTCTCTCCACCCTCCAGTATTACGACTCCCACCACTGGTCCTGAAGAGATCATCCGTCCTGGATTCTCTGGGTTTCTGATTCCTCTCTGTACCAGTGTACATCCTGTGGTCTAACCAGATTTTTAAGGTAAAATTGGGATCATGATAGTGGGGAGGAGGAAGCATTTAAGAACTAGAGGAAGGTTATATATTTCATCATTGCTACACTGCATCCTGACTGGCTTGTCTCCTCCCCACAACACTTCTGTAAAGGGATCACCAGTTGGCTACAGATGGGCTTTGGGACCCCAATCTGCACCTGGCCCTCATTTACAATGATATGATTTTTTGGTTCTTTGATGTCTGACACCTGATTTCTTCACCATATTTGCTTATGCACACATTTGTCTTCAGCAATCTTATCAGGAAGGTGGGCACACAATGATGTTTTTTGTTCTTTGATACCTGATCCCGTTGACACCTCGTGGTCACACAAGCTGGTGTGCTTCTTCCATGCTGGCTTTGTTGCTTCTGAGATAGATGGCCACCTGTTTACCTACAAGCCTTTAAGAACACAGATGCTATGTCTTTTGATAGCTGGGCAACATCAGCTTTCTTCACCACATTTATTTATGCACCTGCTTTGTCTTCAGCGATCGTGTGGGAAAGGTGTGCATCATGGAATGCCAATTTAATAGAACAAAGTGTTCTTGCATCGATGAAATACTTGAGTGAAGATCCAATGTCCATCTGCTGCCTTAATACTAAACCTGTAAATATATGCACATAGATGTATTTCCCCATCATCATATATAAATATATTTACATATGTACACACCTATATTTAGACCTCTATAAATGCCCTTTGCCTCTTATTTCTTTCTTCTATTTCTTTATAATTTCATCTTGTCCTACCATCATGCTCAGCTTTCATCTGGGTTTCAGTAATTTCTTTCTGTTACATTGCCCTTGATAAATCCCTACCTCCTCTCATACCCTCCTTGCCACTGATTTTGGATCATTTGTTGTTCCCATGTCCCTGGGTTGGTCAAGACCACCTCCTTTCCCCCACCTCCCCCTCTCCCATATCCCCCTGGAACTGTGGGTCCCATTGTTTTCTCTTCCAGACTATTCATCAGGCCTATCTTATCTAGATAGACCTGTCGAGATAATAAAATACACAAAAAACAAAGCATAGCAAAACAAAGTGACATAAGAAAAGAAAACAATGACATCAACAATAAAAAACCAATGACAATCAATAAATAGATTAAATTTTTTAAAAAAGAGAACCTGTAAATAGTTCAGTCTGTTTGTTGATCTCTAGGAGTGTCTTCCAGTCAATTCTGATGGGGTGCCATGCCCTTGCCAGAAAGTCTATCTTTGGCACTCCCTCGTGGCCTCCCTGCTCTGCTCCCCTTGTTGCTCTGCCGCTTGCCCTCCTTTGTTTTATTTTTTAATTGTTTTCTAAATTTCTGGGTTTTAAAAAAATTATTTCTCTCTCTTTTTTTCCTACCAGGCTGGAAACAGCAACCAAACCCATATTTTTCGGTCACCCCTGGACCTCCTGCAATACCAACACTGTGCAAGGATCAATGGTAGACAGAGGTTAACACTAGCTCAACTCATTCTCAGCTGCTCTAGATAAACAGCAAGCAAAGAATTGCACACAGATGCCTGTCCTATATCACACCCACCTGGAGGTAAGTTGTAAGAGTTTAAGTCCTGCCAAACAAGAAAGCAGAGTAGCACAACTACTCCACTCACTCAGATATATCAAAACACAATTAAAAACCTGGGCCAAACAAAGTAACATACAAATGCCAATTAAATATAAATACAAAAATACCACAATGTCTCGGAGGCCCATCAAAAAACCCCAAATAACTCACTGCCATTGAGTTTATTCCAGTTTTTAGCAAACCTATACAGAGTTCCCGAGGCTGTCAATCCTTACAAGAGCAGATAGCCTCTTCTTCCCCCTCTGGATCAGCAGGTAGGTTTGAATTGCCAATCTTATAGTTATCAATTCAGCACGTATCCAGCAGTACCACTAGGGGTATGTCAGCGGCATTAGACAACCGCAATCCACAGAAAGAAACAAGAGAGAGCAGATCAAATACATGAGGAAAACACAGAACCAGAAAATCTTCCTGAGGAAAACATGGCACTATAACTACCTGGTAATGGTTTTCAAAGAACAATAGTTACCTTCAACAAATTGAAAGAATAATCAAGGAAAACAAAAGCAAACAAATTCTAGGAGAATTCAGGAAAACAATACAAGCACAAAATGGCAAAATAAATGGAAAATTAGAAACTACAAAAATGCAAATAGAAACTTAGAAGATTAGAAATAAGATTTCATAAAGACACACCACATTCAAAAGGCAGAGTAATAAAACTGCATCAATGGATGACAAGATTAGCAATACTGAAGACCCTTATCTCGATATGAATATGCTAGAGGAACAATAGGAAAAGAAAATAAAAGCCTATGAATTTCATGAAACACTCTCAAGAGAAATAACTTACTTGTTATCAAAATGTCAGGACAGGAAGGCACACAAAATGCACAGAGAAAATCATTCAAGATTTGTTGCGAGAAATTTTCCCTAATATGATAAAGAACAAAATATTCATTCAAGCTCAACAATCCTAAAACAGGATAACCCATAAAAGAACATCACCAAGCTATATCATAATTAAACTTCCCAAATCAAAGATAAAGAATACTGAAAGTAACTTGGGAAAAATATGAAAAGTTATATATGAAGGAGAATCAAAAAGATTAAACTCAGGTATCTCAGTAGAAACCGTACATGCAAGAAAGCAGTTGAATGGCTTCTACAGAACTCTGCAAGCATATTAAAAACGCAACTAATAATTATATGCCTCAGAAAATTGTCCCCAAAAGGGTGAAATTAGGATACTTCCTCATAATCACAAATTAAAGGAATTTATAAAAACTAGACAGTATCTTAAAAATGTGAAGGAAAATACTTTATACAGAGAATAAATACACATGACAGCACGAAATTTATACAAATGGAACAACCAATAGTACCCATAGTGTGTTATGGTCTACACACATGAATGTCTTGCCATACTCAATAAACACAAGTAAACATCCTTCACTATTCTCTACTTTCAGTCAAGGTATATCTGACATCAGCAATGATATATTTCTTAATCAGCACCCTCTTCTGAATCCAACTTGAATTTCTGGCAACTCCCTGTCAATGTACTGCTACAACCAGTTTTGAATTCTCTTCAGAAAACTTTTACTTGCATGTTATATTAACTATATCACTTGATACTTTCCACATTCTATTAAATCATATTTCTTTGGAGTGGCCAAAAATATGGATCCCTTATAGTTGGCTGGCCCAAAAGTCATCATTATTTTTTTTTGCACAGACTAATGAATCCTTGCATCACTGCATCAGCTTTTAAAAATAATTTCAATTGGTATTCTATCAATACCTAGACCTTATTTTTCACTAATGCAATCAGTGCAGGTTGGACTTATTTAATGCCATTGATTCTTGATTATATTCTACCTTTTGAAATGCTGACCAATTATTTTTGTAAATCAGCTAGGTTTATTCTTGCTATTTTTTGTGATTCTTTCTGAATCATTCAACAATTTGTCTACATAATCCTGCAATATTGAGACTGAAGGCTTGAATTTTTTCTTCCGTCTTTCAGCTCGAAATGTCCCAAGCATGTTCTTCACTTGGTTTTCTAACTTTAAGTGTTTTCACATTTCAATATAATGCTTTACTTTGCCTTTTGCATTTTCCATTCAGCCCTTTATTTTCATTTTTTCCCCAGTCACTTTAGGTGCTCCATGTTCAAGAGCAAGGACCAAAGTCTCTTCTGAAACTCACTTTGATGTTTTTTCCTCCTTTCTTATTGGCTTTTTCTTTCTTCGTGTAGGATGTCCTTTGTGTCATGCCACAACTCACCTGGTTTTTGGTCAGGTTCAGTGTATCAAACCTGTTCCTGAGATGGCCTCTAAACTCAGGCAGGATATATCCAAGGTCATATTATGGCTCTCATGGATTTATTTTAATTATCTTCAGTTTTAACCTGAATTTCATATGAGTGACTAATAGTCTGATCCACAAGTGGACACTGGTTTTATTTCGAGCTGTGAGATTGAGATTCTCCATTGTCTTTTTCCACAGATGTAGTCAATTGGATTCCTTTGTATTTGCAATGAAGACTATTTGAGACAGTTAAAATTTATTGTACCAACCTGGCCAATAAACACATGTAGGGTTAATTGGATGGCAGAGGGATAAAGCACTCAGTGAGCCTCGTCCTCCTTGTTCTCAGGTCTCTTGCTTTCTGATGGACAGACCAGGGTGCAGCTGCCTTAGACAATTCCCGGCTTCAGTTTGCAAGGCTCACTTCCTACAAGACATCCCTGAGGAGAAGCCACATTGACCTACCCCAATGCAGCCCTGGGTGCTGGAGCAGCGGTGTGGAGACCCCTGCCAGCGCTGAGATGTTTACATATTCACTGATTCAGCTTTCCTCCTGCAGTCGGCATCATTCCATCTGTTTTGTGAGATGGAGGAGGACTTTGTGGATTGATGTTGGACATATGGGTTAATGTTGGAGTTCTGGGCTTGGGCAGCACTGGGTTGGGATGGTTTCTTGATGTGCACTTAATCTTTATATTAAACTCTCTCTTATACATATGAGTTTCTGTGGATTTGTTTCTCTAAAGTACCCAGACTAACACACTGTTGGTCTTGTGAAATAGGAGCCCAGGCTTATTTCTTTCACCAATGTCATATTTTCTGACTATTGGTCCTTTATCTTTGTTTCAAATTTTTGCATTCCAATCACCAGTAATTTTCATTGCATCTTAATTTCATATTTTATCAATTTCAGACTGAAAAACTTGATAGAATTTCTTTCTCGTTGGCTTTAGTAGTTGGTGCACACATTTTAGTAATGGTTGTATTCATTAGTCTTGTTTGTAGAGTCATAGGCATTATCCTATCACATATAGCATTGTTCTTCAAGATAGATGTTAACTGTTCTTTTTAATTATAAATGCAACACTTTTCCTCTTGAATTTGATATTACTCATCTAGTAAAGGATATCCATAACAGTCCATTCTAGATCACTAATGCCTAGGATATCAACCCTTAGTTATTCCTCTTCATTTTTGAGGACTTGCATTTTTTCTAGAGTCATACTTCATATATTCCATGTTCCAATTATTAATGGATAATGCACTGTTTCTTCTTATTTTGAGTCATGCTCCACCAGAAAATGAATACCCCAAACTTTACTCCATCTATGTCATTAAGGCTGACTCTACTTGAAGATGAAGCTATTTGTATTTTTTTGTGTTTTTTGTTTTTTGAGTACCTTTCAACCTGAGGGGCTTATTTTCCAGCATTACATCAGACATTACATCCTGCTGCTGTTCATAAGGTTTTCATCAACTGATCCCTCAGAAATGGGCCACTTCTTCCTTCTCCATTCTTAGTCTGGAAGCACTACTGAAATCTATTCACTACAGGTGACCTTGTTGGTGGCAAAGCTGCCAGAATCACAGCCACATGCAAGCCATCACCATACGACAAACTGATTGACAAGTGGGGAGAAATAATATTTGATCCCACAATCTCATTGCTAGCTATATATCTTAGGGCAATAAAAGTCTTGCCATGTGCATAATTGTGTTCATCACAGCATTATTCACAATAGCAAAAGGATGAAGACAAACTAAATACCTATGAACAGAAGAATAGATAAACCAACTATGGTACACTCACACAATGGAATATTATGTAAAACACCTCATAACATGGATAAACTTTGAAGGTCCAATGCTGAATAAAATCACAAAATGACAAATATTGTATAATACCACTACTGTAAATAGTCAATAATAGTTTTTCACACTAAAAGAAACACTCTTTTTTGATTAACAGAGGTGGATGGAAAGAAAGAACAGATCATTAACTAGAAAGAAGGCATGCACTGGTTTGGGTGAAGAGGAAGTAAATATATCACAGAGGAAAGTCCTGAAAGAAAAAAAATTATCAAGACAAAGGAAGCCACTGGGAGAAGTAGAAGAATTAAAGACAACAGAGATAAATACTGTCAAATACAAAATCTTGCAATAACAGTAATAATCATGTATGAGTGTATACAATGATGGGCACAGAATATGAAACAATGTGAGGAGAAGAATGTATACATACACATCAATAGATAGATTTTACAGAGGAAATATATACATGTATGTATGTATGTTGCAAATATTTCATTACTATAATAGAACACATGGAGACAACTATAGGTGTATTAGTCTAGGTACAATAGAGAAGTAAATCCACAGAAATTCATATATTTAAGGGAGATTTTTATGTAAAGGGTAAGTGCACATCTAGAAAACATCCCAACCCAGTGCTGCCCAAGCCCACAAGTCCAACATTAGTCCATATGTCTGAAACCAATCCACAAAGTCCTCCTCCATCTCACAAAACAGATGGAATGATGCCGACTGCAGGAGGAAAGCTGAGTCAGTGAATTTGTAAGCATCTCAGTGCTGGCAGTGGCCTCCACACAGCTGCTCCAGCACCCAGGGCTGCATTGGGGTAGGTCCATGTGGCTTCTCCTCAGGAATGACTTGCAGGAAGTGAGCCTTGCAAACTGAAGCAAGGAACTGGCTAAGGCAGCTGCACCCTGATTTGACCATCAGATAGCAAGAGACCCTAGAACTTGAAAGGTGAGGCTCACTAAGTGCTTTATCCCTCAGCCCTTCAATTAACCCTACATGTGTTTATCGGCCAGGTTGTCACAATAAACGAACTATATCAATTCACCCCTTGCCAATTTGGCACGTGTACATAATTCTGTAGCCTCATGATTGCAATTAAGTAACATCTACACCTTAATCCTATAATCCTGTAAATATGTTCCCCTACCTATGAAAGTTTGTAAGCCAACCACTTCATGCCTTCATCCCCCCAATTTTGGGTATCCAATTTGTATACTGCCCACTTACATCAACCCAGTGCTCTGAGGAGACAATCATTTTTTTGGCGTGAAGAATCTTCATTCCAGTTGGAACTTTGTGAAGTCAGTATGCATAAGCAAAATCAAATCCGGACAGGCCATCCATAAAGTCAGCAACAATATATACCAGTTCACAGGCTCAAAAATCTCTTCATCTGGTCTGGTTCTGGTCAACTCAATGTGGGCTGCCTCACTTAGCCTTCACAGGGTGCCCATTGGTCACCTTGACTTTAGACCGTGGGCTCTCACCAATAGACAACAAGCCTAACCCCCTTGTGCTAGGTCATGAACTTTAGACCAGTCAACCCGCTCTGGTCTTCGCCTCTTTTTCCTATAAACCAAGTCCACAGGTGTCAGTGGCCAAACTCAACCCGTCTCTTTATTGCAGCATTTCTCCCACTTCCACTCAACAAGGAGATCCAGGTGGTCACCTAGCAAGCATTTCAGCCTGCTCTCATGCTCCCTTGAACATTCATTCCCAAAGGGAGTGTTCTTGATGGTTCCACATTTTTTCCAGCTTCTGACAAAGACCATTGGTTCCTGAGTACTCCAAAGCACTGAGTGGGATATCTTTTTAAAGCTTTCTTTGCAGGCATGGCCTAAACCCGTCTAAATATCAAATTAAAAAAAATCTATTTAGTGGGGGCTCATACAATTCTCATCACAATCCATACATCCATCCATTGTGTCAAGCACATTTTTACATTTGTTACTTTCATCATTCTCAAAACTAAAGATCAAATTTAGTTGGCTGAAAGCATGTGGACTTACAAACTTTCTATTTTCATACTTCCCATATTTTTTTCTAGAAAACAACCGAGTAAACAGTATGGCTTTATCTGACCTCTGGCTAGACAAAGAAGAAAAACTACCATGAGGGAGCGGTTAAACAAACATCTCCTCTCCATTTTATGATTTGTTTCTCCAGTACCCCACTCCCAAAGTACCATAATGTATTAGTCTGGGTACATTAGAGAAAAAATCCACAGAAATTCATATGTATAAAAGAGACTTTTATATAAAGGGTAAGTGCACATCAAGAAAACACCCCAACCCAGTGCTACCCAAGTCCACAAGTCCAACATTAGCCCATATGCCCAACACCAATCTACAAAGTCCTCCTCCATCTCACAAAACAGATGCAATGATGCCAACTGCAGGAGGAAAGCTGAGTCAGTGAATGTGTAAGCATCTCAGCGCTGGCAGGGGTCTCCACACGGCTGCTCCAGCATCCAGGGCTGCATTGGGGTAGGTCCATGTGGCTTCAACTCAGGAATGTCTTGTAGGAAGTGAGCCTTGCAAACTGAAGCAGGGAGCTGGCTAAGGCAGCCGCACCTTGGTCCTACATAAGAAAGCAAGAGGCCCGAGAACATGAAAGGGGAGGTTCACTGAGCCATTTATCCCTCCGCCGTTGAATTAACTCCACATGTTTTTATCGACCAGCTTAAAGCTAACTACCTCAGTAAGTGAACTTTATAGCCATAACCAAACACCTTGAGGAAATGAGTTGCTGGACCTGGGAGCTCAGGACTATGATTTCAGTGTAAATCGAATTCGATAATCCACCACGACATCATTTTACATTCTGCTTTGACTAGGGTCCTAAAAGTTATTTAGTATCCCTCTAAAGGGAAACTATTGGTCTCTCCTCATCCAGAACAAAAATGAAGAAAAGCAAAGGCCTATGGAAACAATTTGTCCATAGGACTAATGGACCACAAGGACCTCAACCTCTAGGACCTTGACACCAAATGGCCTAAATGTGTCCAGCTACTACTACCATTCTGAAAAGAATCTCATTAAATGCTCTTGGATAGAGCGGGAGAAAAATGGGGAGATAAGCTCAAAATCATAAAAATTACCAGACCAACTGGATGGATACCAGGCCAACTGGATGGTTAGGGAAAGCCTATCTTCCCCTCTGTCCCGGGAATATGGTCCTTAGTCACTCTTTAGGCCTAAAATTGAACTCACACCTGTGGCTCAGTTTACAGCCAAACAACAGGCAGATCTGTAATGTGAATTTTTACATTAGTGAGTTATGCTCCTCTTAAAATGATTAACCACATAAGCAGTGTTTCCCCAAGTACAAAGTTCAGAAAGTAGGAAGAGTCTGGAAAAAAACAGAAATGGAAAAGCATAACACAGGGACACCTTGGGATAAGTGATATTACATTGCAGGGACTGCAACCAATGGTATGAAACAAAATGCACATGAGTCATTAAATTAAAAAAACTATTTTTCTTTGTAAACCTTCACCCAATTCACAATAAAAAGTAAAAACAAAACTCCACTTAGACTACTGAATCTGACAGGTTATATGAGAGAGGCCATGGAGGCTGAAAAGCCAGCTTATACATACCTATTCAAACACGTTCCCAACTGAATGACCTCAGTTATGTCACGTGGAGCATAAGTTGGCCTTAGTTGAGTCCTGTCAACCCAGAGAAGTGTGAGAAATCATCGGTGTTGTAAAACAAACTTGTTATGTGTTAGGAGATAAGTGAAACGCTTTACCTCCCTTTTAGCAGTAAAACAGGAAAAGGTAAGCCACCATAATTCTTTTACAATTGGAAACCAATTGCCTGGTTGATTGAAAGCGCTATGATGGCCTGACAATATGGTGTCTCAACCCGTAGTGATGTCTGTATTTCTAGTTACGAATTGATTGGGATTCTTCTCCTTACATGGGCATGATGGAAAGAAGAGGACTTTACTGGTTGCAACTTCAGGAAGCGGCCAGGGAAAGAGGAATCCCTGTCTCTATTGACTTGGTTCATCTTCTGCTCCTCTACCTTTTCTATTGACTGGGGTCCACTCTTCATTTCCTTAAATATAGAGTCAATCTTTTCTTCCAGTTTGTATTTTCTACTGTGTTAAGCTATTTTCTCGGATTATCCTTCTAGATCCGTGTTTCTCCTTTTCTTCTTTCCTTTTTGGGGCCCTAAGTTTAGCTGCTACATCCGTATTCTTCATCAAGTAGATTTCACATTAGGTTAGGCCAATGTGAGACACTGACAGAAAATCAGATAGGAGGAGGCCAGAGATCAGGAAACTGATCCCACCCCTTCCTAGCTCCCTGCCAGGCCACAGTTTCCTCTCACAGCAATAGCTCCCTCTGAGCTCTAGTCAAAGCGAGTTTCCTGCACCCCTTTAAACCAGTGGTTCTCAACCTTCCTAAGGCTGAGACCCTTTAATGCAGTTCCTCATATTGTGGTGACCCCCCCTCCACCATAACATTATTTTCCTTGCTATGTCACAACTGTCATTTTGCTACTGTTATGAAGGGGGTGACCCCTGTGAAATGGTCGTTCGACCCCCAAAGGGGTAGCGACCCACAGGGTGAGAACCACTGCTTTAAACTCTGGGGTAATCATTACTCCCTCCTTGTGTTAGCTCCTTGGATACAACCCTTAACCCTATCCACTCTTCTATAAATTGTTCTTCATTCGCCCCTTGAGTGTCTGGTTCCTTTAGGATCTTGGCTAATCAAGATGCTAACTGAAAAACAAAGGATATAATTTAAAACGATGTATTTTAAATTCAAGAACTATATAAAGGTCTGGCGATGTAATTCTGAAAATCATCCCATAAGAACCATACAGCTACCAATGATTGCCAACTAATCATCGGAATGCTGCAGGAGAGGGCGAAGTTTTGTTCCATTATGTATGAGGTCAACATGAGTGAGGGGCTAATTCAATGACAGCTAACACCAACAAATAGCTGCTATATGTATGTCTTCTCAGATACGTAAACCAAGGGTCTCCTTGCTGAGTTGGTAGTGCTCCTGACAAAAGCAAAAGAGAATCATGAGCAGAAGGAGCAAATTCCTAATTTGTGTTTCAAGGGTAAATAGCACATGCCCCCATTCCTAAAATGAAGTCCGTAGGACTGGGGGCTGGAATGTTATTAGTAGTTCCCTGGGAGGGTATATGTGAGAACCCCATATGGCCGAGATATGCTCCCTCCCAATGATCCTAGTGGCCTGAGGCCAGTGAGATTCACTGTGACTGATTCAGCAACAGCAGGCAGATAGGACCACTGGGGCTCACAGGAAGCTTCAAGTGTCCTGGGAGATGGCAGCCATGCAGCAGCAGGAGTGGCCTTCGGGGTTCCAGATGCAAAGCAACTAGGGTGTTATGGAGATTATTGCCACAAATAGAGGAGATTGGTTCCTTGCAAATCATACTCTTACTTTGAAATATAATTTAAATTAAGAAGATGTGATATGAATGAAACCCCGAGGGTTGTGGAATAGGTTTTTGGAGAACTGCTTTCTGTTGACTATGGTTCCTTTTATGGAAGTTTTTGTTATTATTTAAAATGGCTCCTTCATATAAAGTAAGATTCTAAAGATACATAAAGAATCATTTAGAATCTCTTCTGCAAGTCACATGCCAGTCTAGAGTTGATGGTATAAAGTTCAGATGCAACAAAAAATCAAATCAGGTCCAACTTTGGGTGGTTAATTGAAAAGGGAAAAGTTCAATTGTTGGTGGTTGTTTTCGTGTGCAAGTGATACATTTGCAAGATAGAGAAATTGTAAAATAAGTGTTAAATGTTGGGACAGCTGAGGAAACTATCTGTAATAGATTCTCTCTCTCTCTCTCTCTCTCTCTCTCTCTCTCTCTCTTTCTCTCTCAGAAAGAAAAAAATAAGGAGAAGGGAGAGAAAAGGAGTAAAGGAGAGGAGGAGGAGGATAGAGGAAATGAGGAAGGGAGGAAAGAAGGAAAAAAGGGAGGAGCTGCTAGTAAAATACAAAGTACATTTTGTCATTTGTTTTGAGTAGCGAGGTCTAAAAAATGTCTCTAGAAATATACATCATTGCAAAAGAATGAGCTTTCTTAAATTACAATAAAAAATCTATACTACAAGTTAGAACTTCCAACATGAACACAAAGAACATTTCGAACATATAGAAATTGTGCTATAGCCCAGATACTTTACATGTATTGTCTTCCTTAATCCTTGTAGCATCTCTAGGCGGTAGATAATTTTATCTTAATTTCAAAAATAAGGAAATTGAAGCTTGGAGGGAAATACTCAGTCTCATGACCAGAAAGTGGTGGGGCTGGGCTTTGAAACCACATTGGGTTAATTCTAAGTTTAAGGTCACTCAACTACATTGTTTCTAAAAACGGAAATGAGAGCATAAAGTAACTGGCATTTTTTAAAACATGGTTTATGTAAACCTTTAAACATTCACTTTTTAATGTTATATTTTGTTTATTAATATTAACACTGACAGCATTGGTTTGAAAAGTGACTTGTTAAACACAAACAAAAATGTCATTGTAACTGAAGACAATGGGCATAAGGGAGGAGTCTTGTCCTATTGAGTGAGTTGAATAATACAATCACCTCTATGCTTCATCTTTTCTTTCTTTGAGTAGCTGTTAGAATAATACAGCTTTGCCTCATTTAAATTAGTTTTGAAATGTGATTTATGATGCCTCTACATCAAGTTGTTCACATCAAAATATACAGAAATAGAATGACTTGGATATTCATACATTTTTTTCAAAGCATTTGGTATGAATTCCAGAACAAAAACATATGGATCTTCTTGTTGAAAGAGCATATGGATATATTTGAAGTTCTAATTTGCATTGAATGTGAAAAATAAATAACCTCCCAGCATGCCTTGAGTTGGATTGAATAGTCTACCTCTCAGAAGGAGCTGGTCACATTCTAATTTATTCTTCCCACCATGATCTATATTTACTACTTTTCCTTCCAGGGGAAAGGAGAGATACTATCCACAGAACACAAGGGAATTTACTGAATTTATTCTGCTCATATAAATCTGTGTCAGACTAGAGAAAGAAAGGAGGTCATGGCTGAAAATGGCAAAGTGTCATATGCTAAACCTGGTTGCTCCCTGATATATTCCCATTTTGTATAGATTCTTAGTTCATGACCTTTGTAGTGGACATGGGGTTAGTGTGTCCAGGTGTATTTTCAGTGCATTCTTCACTTCTGATAATATTTTGAGCAATTTACTTATTTCTGTGTAACAGAATTCTGTTTCTGAATGGAAAATGATATTTTCTTCTGTATCACTTCAAGTAGATAGAGGTAAAATATAGTTATTCATGTAAATCAAATTACAGGTGTGAAAACAAAGTTATGGGAGTCTAAGTGTGTGTTAATGAGCGTTAATGTCTAAGGGAAACAGTGTCAGTTTATTTTTTTTTAATATCTTTGACTTTAAAAGCTGTTAATGTGGGAAAACTCACAGAATGTCAGCATAAGACAAGCATGTGTGACTGTGACAAGACTTGCAGTGGAAGGAGACCAGGGCGGTGAAATCACTGCAGTGGCATCTTACCTCATCTCCATCCTACTTTCAGCTGAAGGGCAGCTGTCTGTGGGTGATGCAGATCTGGAAAATATATATTTGATTTCAGCTGAGAAGCAGAACGGAAACTGTATCAAAGGCATATATTTGTAGTTTGATGATCTCTAGAGCCCGGGTCAAATGGTGTGCAGGTAAAGCTTTAACTAATAGCTCCCCAGGTAATAAAATAGCCCGTGTCAATTCCTGTAGGGTAAATCCTCTCGCTAGAGCCAATTTCAAGTTGTCTCACTCAATGAAGACCTGGGAAAATCTATGAAGGTGACTGAGAACACCGCCAAATATGACATTTTATTCCAAGTGCCTTGCTTGAATGCGGCATTTTACTGATGAGAGGCAACTCACTTGTTTCTTTTTCAAAAGAAATAGAGCAGATCGCTCCTCTGATTTTTTGTTCATACTAGTTCCTCCTTCTCAAATATTTTTCCTTACTCAATTGCAGTCAATTTAGCCCTACTCCAAAGTTAGGTAAAGTGGCCTTCCTGTAATGCTGGGGTTCCTAATGACATGCCTCTTTGTTAATAGGAATTGACTGCTCTGAGAGATTCTTAAGAGCAGGGCCTATGTCCCCCTCACCATTATACTCCTGATAAACCAAAATCAAACTCACTGCCATTGAGTCGATTCCAACTCATAATGATCCTATAGGACAAGGAAGTACTGCCCTTGTAGGTTTCTAAGACTGTGACTCTTTATGAGAGTAGAAAGCCTCATCTTTCTCCCACGGAGTAGCTGGTGGTTTAGAACTGCTGCCTGGGTGTTTAGCAGCCAGTGCCTAAACACTATGCCACCAGGACTCCTGAATATCTCTGACACTAAATATTTATTTATTATTTGTAGTTCCTGGGTGGTGTAAGTAGTTAATGCACTTGGCTGTTCACCAAAAGGCTAGAAAATCATGTACACCTAGAAATGACTTAGAGGAAAGACCCACCAGGTCACCATCCACTTCCAAAATATCAGCCACTGAAAAGCTAATAGGACACAATTCTTCTTTGATGTATATGAGGTTTCTTTGAGTCAAAATCAACTCCAAGGCAGGTGCTTTTAACCTTGAGCTTTAGCAAGGAGATAGGGAGACAAGTGAAGAATGGACCTTAGATTACCACCATGGGAGCTGATTCTGCTGAAAAACACAGTTAAATAGTTGATGGAATCACACAAGCACTCTTGAGGTTTGAAAAGTGTTTCTATATTTTAGCACTTTGAATATAAATAATGTATTAGCTATCTGGCATTTCTGGGAGAGCTGTTTAATGTGGCTTTGGGTTGAGACTCTGGTTTTCCCTCCATTCCTTCACTTACGAGCTCTTCACTGGAGGGGCTAGTTCTGTATTTTTTCAGTGCATTAACTTGGTCTTCTGCAGAATGAGCGTCATCATCGGACCTCCCCGACAGAGTGGATGCAAGAAGAACGGAAACAATGTGAACCTTTAGCTGAAGATTTGACTTGACATCAGACTTTAATAAACATTAACAAGTGCTGATAAACTGTTTTTTTTCTATATTTCTTGCAAATTGATGTGTTTAATGGGGCTAAGGGGTGGGGGTTTGGGGGTGGGGGAATTGTCCATACCATACCCTTAACTCAATAATCCCAAGTGCATAAGAAACCTCGCTCGTGAGCTCTTTCTTTCTCTTTTGCTTGCCTGCAGTCACTCCAGATGAAGGAGTCCGTGGTGTTTTCATAGGACTAACACTACTTCCCCATCACCTCCTGCCTTGCCTTTTTATAGGATGTGCATTTTTGTGATAAAGTAACACTTTAATTTCTTATTAGTATATTAAATGATATAATCTAGCAGCAAATATAAACAATATACCTACATTCCCAGAAAGCAAATAAAAAGAAGAAGAATCACCTATAATTCACCCACCCAACATTCTCAGCAGTTCTGGTGGCATAGTAGGTAACAAGTTGGGCTGCGATACAAAAGTTCTGCAGTTCGAAACCACCAGGAGGATGGTGGGGTTTTCTACTCCTGTTAACAGTTACAGTCTCAAAGACTCAAAGGGGGCAGTTCTGGGAGAAACAGGTGAAATGAAACAAAAGAGAAACTCATCCCAAGTAACCTCTGGAACTCTTAAACACACAGGAAAACAAAACAATACAAAACCTAAAAACCCTCAAACTCACTGCTGTCGAGTAGATTCCAATGTATAGCAGTCCTATAGGACAGGGTAGAACTGTCCCTGTGGCTGGATAGGGCAGAGGTTGTACACTGGTACATATGGGGGCTGGAGGCACAGGGAATCCAGGGTGGATGATACCTTCAGGACCAAGTGTGTGAGGGGCGATGCTGGGAGAGTGGAGGGTGAGTGGGTTGGAAAGGGGGAACTGATTACAAGGATCCACATGTGACCTCTTCCCTGGGAGATGGACGGCAGAGAAGGGGGGGGAGGGAGTCTCCGGAGAGGGCAAGATATGACAAAATAACAATGTATAAATTACCAAGGGCACATGAGGGAGGGGGAGCAGGGAGGGAGGGGAAAAAAAAGAGGACCTGATGCAAAGGGCTTAAGTGGAGAGCAAATGCCTTGAGAATGATTGGTGCAGGAAATGTGCAGATGTGCTTTATACAATTGATGTATGTATATGTATGGATTGTGATAAGAGTTTTATGAGCCCCTAATAAAATGTAAAAAAAAGAAAAGAAAAAAAAAGAACTGTTCCCTGTGGGTTTCCCACACTGTAGCTCTTTACAGGAGTAGAAAGCCTCATCTATCTCTAAAGAATCAACTTTCCAAAAGCTTATTAATGTGTTTTACCTGAAATGACAGCATTCTAAATAATTTGAAACAAGATATGAAATTAAGACTTTTATTTCTGAAATAACTCATTTGGCAAAAGCGGTTTTCAAACATCATTGCTGTTGTTCAGTGCCCTCAAGTATATTCGATAAAGATGACACCAGTCACACGGCAACAGGAGCACAAAAATAAAAGGATCAGGCAAGAATTTGAGATGGAGTACACAAATCCCAACCAAACACATAAAAGGGAATAAAAGTCCTAGTAACATGAAGTCGAAGCTATGACCAGAAAACCCTTTTTTGTCAACTTTGTACGACTATCTGTGTTTACTCTTTTTTGGTTTTCCTCCGAATTGGATAAAGCTAGAGAAGCTTTAATCTGTCTCGAGTGTTCAGAGGCGCCATGGGTTAGGTTTGGATAATGGGTGCGGCACTCTGCGGAGCAAAGAACCATCTTTCCCCCAGGGCCAGAAAGGAGGGAGTGCAAAGAGTCAGAGCTGCCCCCTTTACCTCTAGTTCTTCTCAAGGGCCTCACAGTGTCCATCTCCTTTGGGAACCTCACCAATCACCACTTGCAACAAAGGACTTGACCTTGGGGAGTTTGGGTTGACTTTTTTAAACAAGGGAAGTTGGTAGAATTTCTTTGTGTGTATGTGAGCGTACAGAAAAGTGGTGGGGGTGGGGTGGGGTGGGCATGCTGAGGATCCTCTACTCATCTCCATAGTTGTTTTTTCTTATGGAGAACAAAGAATTTTTTCCAGGAAGAGGGTAATAAAATACTGCTTTCTGTGTGTTTTTTAAGGATCATCAATGAATCCTGTAACAGTAATTTTCATCGCCTCTTATAAGGATCATCAGAAACTCACTCCAATAGCCATTTGAGTAGGAAGTCATCTGTTTGGGCACGGTCTCCTCATAAAGTTGTGGGGGTAAAAAAAAGCTTTGCCCTTTCTAGCACTGTGGAGTCTCTCATTGGGGCCTTACATTGTCACAAGTTGGAAAGCAAGTGAACAGACTCAACTCTCAATCCCTGAAGCCCTCAGTGTGAGAATTTGTATTTTCGTCATCCATTAGAACAGGGAAGCTCTGTTATCGCATAGCATTTTTAGAAATTTAGAGATGAAACTGGATTGCCTACCTCATTAATGACTTCCATGGTTTGAGTACAAATTCTCTGGTGTCAGTCCTTGCTCAAAGGCCAGAAGAAGAATGCCTTGGCCTTGATTGGACAAATATTTAATGTGCCTTGTGACCTGGGGAAATTTGTAAGCTCCCCTAGTACCACTCCCTTCCATTTGAGACCCGTCCTCTGGGTACCCTTTCGGATAGTTTCACTTGTGAAGTCAGAAATTACCATCTCAGTCATGTCCAGTAGCCTGCAACTTTCATCTCCCTGCAAACTTCTAGCAAAAGCAAGACTTTTTAGCAGAAGGGAATAGTTGTACTAGTCACAATGACAACTTTGCTTCTTGAATTGGGAGACAAAATGTTAAAGCCTCGATAATGGTATATGTCAACCCAACATTTCTGTTTGCAGGGACATTTGGACAAAGATTGTTCATTGAAATCATGAAAATAACCCTTTAGACTTGCCATGGTTTTGCCCTTCCTCTGGTTCTTTTCTCCCAGTATCACAAAGATGCCTCTCCCCATTAACCATGACAGCTATCATTTTAAAATAGTGTTGGAAACTGAGGAGAAAACATGATGAACTGGCTTTCCCAAGACCTATGAATTCAAAGCTTGAGTCAAGAAAGAAAACTGAAAGTCTTCCATACCCTGTTCTCTTATCCCAACCTCCACTTTCTCTAAGGAGTGCTAGGCATCCAAAGTAGGCCAGGGGTTCCAGAAACTGCCCCCTGAGCAATTGGCTTGTTAGCCAGATCCACCTCAAAGGAGCAAGCAGCATTTGGCTTTACTCCCAAGGACAAGAAACTCTGACCTTGGGCAATGGAATAGAGCACAAGGGCGGTTATTTTCTAGAGGGAGGGTAAGGAAGAAGTATCTCTCTTGAGGCTAAGATAAGCACACAACAAAGCAAACCAACTTCAGTTCAGCAAAAAAAGATGCTTCTCAAATGCTGCTTTCTCAGCTAAATTGCATGTCGGTAGGCCCAGAGAATACCACCAATCCATGAAGCATTATGGGTGCATCTTGGCTTATAGAAGCATTCCAGTCTAGTAAAAGTAAACATGGGTGATATGGATCAGCAAGACAGCCAAATATCTCCGGGGCCCAGTGAACACAGACCCTGGTTCTAATAAAAGACTCTGCATCCTGTTGTTTGAGGGACTGAAGAACTCCCTAGGGAGTGCTGTAAAATTTCTTTGACTTGCTGACGATATCCCTATATTCCAATGTTTTGCATTTTCTAGATTATGTAACAACAAGGGGAAACATATGCCCAGCTCCCTTAACATTTGCTTCTGTTCTGTGACGTGATGGTTATTGTGCATAATTTACAGTGATGCTGAATAGAAAACACCCTCCTTTCTCACAGACATCCTGCATAAACAGAGCTTTGAATCTTCCAAGTGAACAGATCATTCTTTCTATTGTATGTCTCTGGAAAATGTTCAACTCAGTGAGGGTCATGTGGACTTTGTAAAAATTAAAAACTAGTCAGACCTTGTTCTTTCAGTGGCCATGCAGAAGCTGGAGATTGAGGAAAACAGATGGATGCTTCCAAATTGTTCCCTTATGCATTCCCTGCACATGCAAGCAACAAGAGAATATTTTAAGTAATTAATTTCTATAAGTGAATTAGGGCCATATGAGCCTATTTATGGTATGTAAATTACTTATAAAAGAAACACTCCAATGGGAGAATGTCCTATTTTATGAATGTTCAATAAAAATTTCCCTATGACAGAATCCTGAACAGGGTCAGTCCTTGAGCTCCACATGTTACCAGAGGCTTACATGGCCACAGGGAAGCTGAAGAAGGCAACTCTATCAGCTGGAGTTAAAAATAGTCAAAGACCAAGACAAAAGTACCATTTTCCCATGACTCATCTCTAAGGTCAGGTTGGTGGTAGTGCTCTTCCCCTTTGGCATTTCTTTCCACACGACAGGTCTAAAAAGTGGTAGTCTACTTCAAGGCTGTCTGTTGTACCGGTTAGGTGCTATCAAACTACTTCTAACTCATATCAGTGTTATGTGCAACAGAACAAAACATTTCCCCATCCTATACTACTCTAACAATCTTTCCTAAGTTTGAGCTCATTATTGGAGCCACTGTGTAAATCCAACTCTTTTTCACTGATCTTTTTTTTTAACAATTTATTGGGGCTCATACAATTCTTATCACAGTTCATACATATACATACATCAATTGTATAAAGCACATCTGTACAGTCTTTGCCCTAATCATTTTTTTCTCTTTTCTTTTTTTACATTTTATTAGGGACTCATAAAACTCTTATCACAATCCATACATATACATACATCAATTGCATAAAGCACATCCATACATTCCCTGCCCCAATCATTCTCAAGGCATTTGCTCTCCACTTAAGCCCCTTGCATCAGGTCCTCTTTTTTTTCCCCCTCCCTCCCCATTCCCCCCACCCTCATGTGCCCTTGGTAATTTATACATAATTATTTTGTCATATCTTGCCCTATCCGGAGTCTCCCTTCCCCCCTTCTCTGCTGTCCCTCTCCCAGGGAAGAGGTCACATATGGATCCTTGTAATCAGTTCCCCCTTTCCAACCCACTCACCCTCCACTCTCCCAGCATCGTCCCTCACACCCTTGGTCTTGAAGGTATCATCCACCCTGGATTCCCTGTACCTCCAGCCCTCGTTTATTTTACCAAGAATGATGTCTTTTTCCAGATACTGGTCTCTTCTAAAATCATGTTCAAAGTACACGAGATGAAGTCTCACCATCCTCACTTCTAAGGAGAATTCTGGCTGTACTTCTTCTAAGAGAGCTTTGTTCATTCTTCTGTGGTCTATGGTTGTGTCAGGTAAACTAGGGAAAAAAACCCACAAAAACTCGTATATGTATAAGAGAGAGTTTTATACCTAGGGTAAGTTTATATTGAGAAAACATCCTAACCCAGTCCAGTTGAAGCCCATAAGCCCGACTTAGCCCATAGGTCTGATACCAATCTACAAAGCCCTCTTCAAACTCACAAAACACACACAATGACACCGAAAACAGGAGGATCCTAGGCCAGTGGGTAGAAAGTCTTTGGATCCAGTGGCAGTGAAAGCATCTCAGCGCTGGCTGACAGGGTTCTCCCCGCATCTGCTCCAGCACGCAGGGCTGCATCAGGGTAGGTGCATGTGGCTTCTCCTCTGGGATGGCTTGCAGAGAGTGAGCCTTGCCAGCTGATGCAGGCTAAGGCAGCTGCACCCTGGTCCTACCATCAGAGAGCAAGAAACCCGAGAACCAGGAAGGCGAGGCTCACGGAGCCATTTATCTCTCTGCCCTTCAATTAATCCCACAATTAGCCAGGTTGGCACAATAAACCTTAACTATCTCAATGGTATAGTCATTGTTCTTCACTAACACCATAATACAAACGCATCAGTTCTTCTTTAGTCCTTGTGCAACTCTCACATGCATATGATGCGATTGAAAAATATCAGGGCTTAGGACAGGTTTATTTGAATCCTCAAAGTGACATCTGTGCTCTTTAATATTTTAAAGAGATTTTTGCAGCAGATTTTCCCAATATAATATGTTTGTTTTGTATTAATTTCTCAACTGCTGCAACCCTGGGCATTGATTGTGGAGTCAAATAAAACGAAATGTTGCCGCCTTCAAATTTGTCTTCATTTATCATGATGTGGTTTATTGGTCCCATTGTAAGGAATTCTGTTGCTTTTTTAATGCTGAGATGTAATCCATAGTCATTGATCTTCCTCAGTATTTCAAATCTTCGTTGCTTTCAGCAAGCAAGCTTGTGTCAACTACATACTGCAGGTTGTTAATGAACCTTCCTTAAAACGCAATGCCGCTTTTTCAGTCCACTTTCTCAGGTTATATGCTCAGCAAATAGACTGAATGAATATGATGAATGTATACAACCCTGACTCACACCTTTCCTGATTTTAAATTACTCAATATCTCCTTGTTCTGTTTGAATGGCTACGTCTTGATCTATTGCAGGTTCTGCATGAACACAATGAGTGTTCTGGAATAACTACTTTTTGCAATGTTATTCATTGTTTGTTGTGATCCACACAGTCAAATATCTTTGCATAATTGATAAGACACAAGTAAATGTATTTCTGGCATTCTTTGCTTTCAGGCAAGATAGTGATGTGTCTCTTTCCACATTATCTTTTGAATGAGGCATGAATTTTGGGCAGCTTCTTATCAATGTATTCTTGCATCTATTTTTCATCCTTAATAAAAGTTTCCTTGCAGGTGATATTGACAATATTGTTTAACTATTTCATTTAATAAGCCCCCTTTCTTTGGATTGGTCTCTTCCAGATGGTTATTCAAATTTATTGGCATAGACAAGTGAGTATCTTCAGCACTTCATTGGTTTGTTGCAACATTTCATTTAGTATAATAATAAATTCCTTTAGCCTTGCTTTTAGCGAACTGTGGAATTTTCCGCTTAATACCATTTTTCTTTTTTTTATTGTAACTTAGGTGGGATTTTACATTTCAGATTGTATATGCCACCTCTGAAATGGTTAAATGTGAACCAATTCTTTTTCATACAGTGCATCTATGTATTTCTTCTCCCTTCTTTTGATGATTCCTATATTGTTGAATACTTTGCCCATGCCCAAAACCAAACTCACTGTTGAGTCGATTCTCCCTCAGCGTGACCTTATCGCAGGGCAAGACGGCTCCTGCGGGTTTCTATGGCTGTAACTCCTTACAGGAGTAAAGTGTCTCAGCTTTCTCGCTCAGAGCAACTGGTAGTTTGAAACTACCAACTTTGTGGATCTCAGCCCAGTGCATAATCACTACGCCACCAGGGCTCCTTTTTGCCCACAGAGCTCTTCAATATTTCAGCTGAGGCTTGAGTTTTTCTTCAGTTCTTCCCATTTGAGGAAGGATGAGGGTGTTCTCTCCTTTCGGTTTTCTAACTCCAGGTCTTTGCATATTTCATCATAATACTTCACTTTAGTCATTTTGATCTGCCCTTTAAAATCTGTTAAGCAGTTTTAATCCATTTTTTACTCCAGTTATTTTATCTTCTCTCTGTCCAAATCCAGCTTTTAGAGTCTCTTCTGACATCTATTTTGGTCTTTTCTTTTGTTCCTGTCTTTTTGATGATTTTTTTCTTTCTTTGAAGATGTTCTTAATGCCATACTATAACTTAATTGGTCTGGGGTCATTAGTGTTCAATGTGTCAATGAAGAGGGTCTCTGAGTTCACCTGGACTGTACTCATTGTTGTGCCGTGGCTCTGGCGGACTTGTTTTCATTTTCTATTGCTCAAACTTGAACTTTCGCATGAGCAATACATGCTCTGTTCCACAGTCGGTCCCTGGCCTTGTTCTCTTCCCGCAGATGTAATTGTGTCGACTTCTGTGTATTTCATCTGGTGAGATCCACATGTATAGTCACTGTTTATGTTGTTGAAAATAAATATTTACAATGACTCTGTCATACAAAATCCTATCCTGATATTCCCTGTGTAGTTTCTATCACCAAGATCTCATTTTCCAACTACTAAGCCTTCCTCATTGTTTCCAACATTCAAATTCCAATCTTCCGTAATTATCAATGAATTTGTTTGCAATTTTATCACTTTCATATTGCAGATGCTGGCAGAAATCTTCAGTTCCTTCATATTTGGCTTTTGTGGTTGGTGTGTCTGAGACTTATTTTATTCTCATATTGAGCTAATCAAAATGCTATGGTTAGTAGTAGATAAAAAAGGGAAGGAAGAAATGTATCATTTGTACCAGAGTTTAAGCACTGTACCTCTGAGTCGCCTTTATTTTTAGGTTATATTATATTGTGTATTATAAATCACATTCTAGAAGAATATTCAAGGAGCTTAAAATTTTGCTCTGCCAGTTTCCTAACTGACTATAAGGTAGTAAATCTGGGTAGTAAATTGGTCAAATTAAAATACCTCATTCTGAAAAAGCCTTTAGCAAAATGTATGCCTTATGAAAAATGGAAGCTTTCTCATAAGTCCAGAATGTGTCACAATCCTATCTGGCATTATTAATTGCTTCCCAGCTTGGGGTAAAATAGCCATTCTATATTTATTATTTATTTTCTATTGGAATCAAAAGAATAAAGTAAAATACACTCACTCAAGATATAGAATGTGAGATATAATAGGATTATAAAAGCCAGAGACAATCCTGATGTGTCATTAGATGCATCTCAATTTTTTCCTTTTCTTCCTTGTTCTATAGACATTCTCTAAATTTGTTGTGGTTGCATTTGAATTATACTCACAATGGGCAAAGAGCAAAGCAGCTGTTTTTAACAAATTACCTTCACATACACTCCCCCAAGCACGTTTACATTTATTCGTCTTCACAAAACCCCTGGAACTATAAAATGGACAGGAATCCTAGGTGAGGGGACTGAGAAAAATGTAAATGATTAATGGATTCTGATATTAATGGAAAAGTTCGAGGTTCTTGTCCACCCAGAAGTGGCTTGGCAGAAAGGCCTGCTGATCTACGTCAGAAAGGTAACAGCAATTAAAAACCCTAGGGAACACAGTTCTGTTCTGATGCTCGCAGGTTTTTAATGAATTGCAGTCGATTGGACATCAACTATTTTGGTTTGGTTTGGTTTTCATAAGACCAATAAAAATGAGCACCGACTCCGAGTTACACATCTGTTAACAGTGCTCTCCCAAGGACAAGAAGCAAGAACCGCACTCCTTTAGGTAAAGAAACCACTGGATAGCCAACAGTATCTTTACACCCCGGCTTCTCGGGTCAGATAAGGGTTTAAGGGCTCTTTGTGGTCCTGTTTCCTCTCCTTTCTTGTGGCTCTGTGCTCTTTATTGACACAAAGAGTCCAATGAAGGCCGGTGTAATTTCCATCAAGCCAGTCAAAAATCACTTTACAAGAAGAAAGTCGGATGAAAGATGGCTGCAACCATTTGGGTGCCTTTCCCTTCCTTGATTTCCTTCAAGGGCTGAGAAGCTATTAGTGACCTGAACTGTCACCAAATGAGAATCCAAATAACTAACTTGTCAGACAAGAGAGCCTGGCTGGGGTCAACAGGCTCCTTATATATTTTGGTTCCTAAGTGCTCTGAGTTTCTTTGTTTTCTGTGCCAATTAGTCCATCGTGGTATGTATCTCATGTAGAGAGCACACTCATAAATCTAGCTGGAAACCAGAACATGGCATGACCATTTGATTATGGGAAAAATCTATTTGATTTATGAGGTATAGTGACCCTGAGAGCTGTCTCGTACTTTCGTCTCCACTGCTTGGCTTAACTGTGCTGCCAAAGAAGTCGACCTCTCAGTCTCACAATTGCAGGATTCATGCTCTGACTTTAGCATTGAGATGGGTCAGAGAGGGAAGGGTGAAGAGCAGGCGGAAGAGTTTCCTCTTTAATTACTGCTGATTTCAATATTAAATTATTCTGCACGAAAACAGCACGATTCAGCAGTCTGTGGCTCAGGCCACATTTTTCTGTTAATGTGACCAGGAACCCAGCCTTTGTCAGAACTCTGAGAAAGCTCACACTCGGGGAAAGATTCTGGGAAATCTTGTGAATCAGAGGCAGGCTGCCATTTCCAAAAGGAACGTGATCACAAAGGCCTTACAATCCAGTGACTTTAAGGGAATTGGGTTGAGGGAGCACATTAAATAAATTACGATTACTCTAAGAAAATGGCCACGTACATGTTTCATGCAGTCGGGGCTGCATTTGGGTATAAGTTGGTGACTTCCTTTGCGCCGGCTTCTAAGTAAACATCTGCTTTGCTTCAATTCCTATGGTTAGTGTGAGTTAACCTAAAAACCAAACCAAACCTACTGTCACCAAATTGATTCCAACTCATCGCAATGCTCTGGGACAAGGTACAACTGCCTCATAGGCTTCCAAGGCTTTAAATCGTTAAAGAAGCCGGCTGCCACATCTTTCTCCCTTGCAGGGACTGTTAAGTCCAAACTGCACACTTTGGGGTTAGCAGCCAAGTCCTTAACTGCAGTGTCACCACGGCTTTCTGGTTCAAATGAAAGTGGGAGAATCATTTCCACCCACAAAGATCCAGACTAGTCAATTACTAGAAGAATCGACCCAAGAACAGAAATATCACACTAGAGTTGTCACCACCCAGCGTCACTCATGGCGTTTCCTCTCTGTGGACCCCATCTTCTACCGACATACAGAATCCTTGCTGTTGTTCTTGTTACATTCCAATTAGTTGATTCCAATTCATAGCGACACTGCGTATGACAGAATAAAACTCTGCCTAGTCATATGCCATTTTCATAATTGCTGCTATATTTGCAACCATAGTTTATGAAGGGGGTGACCCTCATTGAGCGGCTTCCTCTTTTTCTATGATCCTCTTTTGACCAAACATGATCTCCTTTTCTAGAGACTGATCCCTCCTGATAGCAGGTCCAAAGTATGTGAGATGAAGTCTCACCAGCCTAGCTAAGGAGCACTCTGGCTACACTTTTTCCAAAACAGAATCCTTAGTAATGTTTTCTTTAATCAGCTTTAATCTTATAATATGTGATAAATATAGTTGCAAATTGCTTAAATATATATCTTAGATTATCAAAATGCTAACAATAAAATTATTTTGTAAACGTTTGCACTACATAACTGTATTATGTATGACATTGAGCAGAAGCCTTTACATTTCTTTTCCTTTCATTACTACTTTATTTTCAAAAAGCTATTAATATAGGGTGACATATATGAGTGAGTTTCAAACTAACTGCCAAATCTAGGGCACTAATCTGTTTTAATAATCGTTATACTGATATAGCTATCTCACATCTGTGAGTGTGACAGCAGTGAATACATGTAAAATGGTTGGGAAAGTACCTGGCATATTAAAGCACTCAATAAGCATTGTCTATTGCAATAAGCTCCAGTGGCCCAGTGGCAAGCAGAGTGGAACAAGACAGGGTTGTCTACACCACAAGGCGGCTAAGCAGAGAGATTATAGCATTGCAGTGAATCCCGCTAGGCCATGATTACCCCTAGTACACCAACTAATTCAACAATAGGCTGTTCCCCTTTTCACTCCTCAAGACTAGGAGCGATTTAGCCTCCCTCCCGATGGGTAGCGATAAGGCTGACAAAGAATAATAGACATAATCAGCCCGGAGCAAAGTCCTCACTGCCCCAGTCACTACATCTTGGGCCTTTTCCCTCACTTTTCTGTAGTTAAGAATTGAAGCTGTTGGAGACAGATCCCAAAGCCAATCACTGCATGAAGTCAACGCTGACTCTCAGCGACCCTCCTTGTAGGTGTCTGAGATGGTAACCGTTTACGTGAGTAGAAAGCCCAGTGTTTGTTTGTCCCTCAGAGCTGCTAGTGGTGTCGAGAGTCAGGCTCAAATTCCTGCTTTGCTTCTTATGTTCTTTGTGATCCCAAAGACGGTACACCATTTCTCTGAGTTGTAAGGATCTCTTCTGTAAAATGGGGATAATACTAGTACTTACTGATGCTTGTAGTGAGGACTAAATGAAATTATGTTGAATTCTATGCACAGGGCCTGGCCCAAGAGATACACTAACTTATGGTAGCTAGTAGTGTTATTAATCCCATGCTCTGATCTAGTGTTTTTTTCTCATTGTTCTCATGCCTATGGTTCCAAGATAATACCTTACACAGAGTGAGTAATTGGTGACTATGCCTACCTCTTTCTTCTTATGTCACCTCTGTTAGCCTTGTTCACAGGTCTGCTGAAGATGTAAGCTTTCATGCAAGTAGTAGGTCCAGCTACCTCAAGTGAATCCCCAAGTGTGCTTCATTTTCTTTCCAGGATCATTATTACTGCAGATATGTCCATTGCATGGCAGTGTCTAGCGCACAAGTGTGCAAGCCCAATTAGGCAAGTATATTTCAAACCCTTACTTGAGTCATATGTGCTAACTGTTATTGACCAAATCATCTTACATAGTTCATTCTGAAGTCAAAGAGTGGGGAAATATACCCCACGGGAAGACCTGCAAAGGCACATAGGATAGGCATAGATATATAAAGAGATGGAGTCATGTCCAATAATCCTTCCCTGATGATACCTCAAGAGATGACATAATCCCTTGCATATGTCTCCATGCCACTTACCATATCAGCTTCTTGGACCCATATCTGCTTCTTGAGCTCCAATTGACTGGGAACAAAATCAAAGGCCAAAAATGATGTATTTTCCTTTCTGTATTCCTCATACCTTGTCTAAGAAACCTTTGTGGTACTGTCAGATAAGCATAGGACTGCTTACCACAAGGTCGGTTGTTCATACCTACCAGCTGCTCCATGAGAGAAAAATGAGGCTATCTGCTCCCATAAAGAATTGCATCCTTGGAAACCCCTATATATAAGTTCATCATGAATTCAATGAAATTTGGAAGACATCTATATGGCTAGGTGACTCAAAAAGGTTCATATTTGTACCAATTCCAAAGAAAGGTGGTCCAAAAGAATGCTCAGATTATAGAATGATATTATTAATATCCATGCTAGTAAAATTTTGCTGAAGATCATCTAACAATGGTTGTAGCATTATACTAACAGGGAGTTGCCAAAGGTTCGGACTGGACTCAGAAGAGGATATGGAACATGGGATACCATTGTTGACATCACATGGATCCTGACTGAAAGCAGAGGATACCAGAAAAATGTTTACTTGTATTTTATTGTCTATACCAAGGCATTTGACTATGTGGATCATAACAAGCTATGAATAGCCTTTGGAAGAATGGGAATTTCAAAACAGTTCATTGAGCCTATATGGGACTTGTACATGAATAAAGAGGCAGTTGTGAGAAGACAACAAAGACATACTGCATGGTTCAAAATAAAGAAAGGTTTGCAACCGAGTTGCATCCTCTCACCATACTTGTTCAATCTGGATGCTGAGCAAATCATCCTAGAGGCTGGCTTATATGAAGAAGAATGCAGCATCAGGATTGGAGGAAGGCTGATTAGCAACCTGCCATATGCAGATGATACAAGTCTGCTTGTTGGAAGTGAGGAAGACTTAAGATTCAGTGCATGGCAGATTTGGGTCTCATCTCATAACAGTTTGATGCATCAAGAAAGTTGATGGTTATTGCCTTTATTATATAAAAATTTTTGAAGACTCAGTTTACTTTTGCTTCCTCAACAAATTTAATGCTAGTGGACTACCCTTTATTCACTCATAATTTATTTGTTTTTCTAAGTATAATTTTTATTGTAAATTAAGAAGGATTTTCCTCAAAAGGACACTTTCTAAATTTCAAGTGGGAGCAATTTTGCCCAAAGGGGAACTTATGTTGTTCTAAGTTGTCTCTGTAAACTGGATTTGAGGTCAAAATTTTTAAAATCCTTTTACTTTTTCCTTTATACAGATTTATTTCCTCTCTGGCTTGCTCCTTAATCCCAGGACCTGACCTGTAGCCGCCTCACTTTCTTCATCATTTTATTCCAGGAAAATCAAGGAAGAGCTGAAACAAAGCTGTTAAAAGTGAACTTGTAAAGGGGAAGTAAGAGTGGGAGCTATTAAAAAAAGAAAATTTCTTCCTCTCTCATTTCAGAACCATATTCAACTGATTAATGCACTTATCTAGCAACAAAAAGTACCCCTTGACACGTTTTCTATGTCCAACTAGGTGTTCTGTGGAGGAGAACTGAAAGCATGATGACTGCCCTCCAGAATCCATAAGTTACACCCCCAGAAAGAATGCAAAACTGGATACTCTAGAGCTTCCCAAGTTTTGAAGTGCATACAAATTACATCAGGAGGTCTGAAGTGGAGTTCAGTATCCTGAACTCCTAACAAGTTCCTAGGTGATGCAAACACAGCTAGACTGTAGTCCACACCGTGTGTACCAAGATCCTACTAGTACCTTGTATAGGGACACAAAAGTGATGGACACAAAGAAGGCAGGGGCAGTGAGGAATTTTTCACAGATCTGGAACAATGTGCATCTAGCAGAACCAAAAAAAATGTCCGCTTATGAAGACCCCATGAGGGGCCAAATGCATCATGGAAGCAATTACAAACATGGTGTCCTTTAAGCAGGTTTGCCCATGCAAATTGCCAATGCTCACTACATTGGTGAAATATTTACATATGTATAATATAAAGCAGAAGTAATTCATATATTTATATATGTGCATATCTACACACACACACACATATATCACAAGAAACATTCAATAGAAATATATCAGCAAGGAATACACACACACAAGTGGTCCCTGACTTGTGATGTATTTGATTTATGAAAAAATGCTTGTATGAAAGTCCATAATTGTGTTTTAAATGTTATTTGTAATATATAGTACTACATACAATATTCAACATATAATAACCTTATGTTATTATTCTCTTGCCAACCTCAAAGGCAAATAAAGGTCAGATTCATATAAATATAGTATAGTGATAATAAAATGCAATAATAATGATCATTTTAAATTAGGTAATCGACCTGTATCAGAGCTAACTTACATGCAGTTGTTGGAAGAGAGCCCATAGCAAGTCAGCAGCAACCAACCTATGAATGTGCGTGTGTATTCCTTGCTGATCTATTTCCAGCAAATGTTTTTATGGCACAACCATGGAAAGACAACCACCGCAGGTGTTACTACCCACCTAGGGTTACTTGACATCAAATAAACTTGTGAACTCAAATAAAACTTAGTAGGGAATTGTGTACCAGGAAAAAGTTATACTCTTAATAAGCTCTATTTTAAGCTTCATAATATGCTTCCAAGAAAATTGTGTGGCTTGGGAAATAAAAAAGGGAAAAGAAAACAAAGAGAACAGAAACTACTTGAAAGACAGAAAGATCTGCAGACTTTCCCCCCCTAGAATATTGACTTTGTTCAGTAGTTGGAAGGGACTTATAAAGTGAATCAATTCTTTATATTTTAGTTATTAAAAACTCTAGCTTCTCCCTCCAGCATATGCACTAAAATGTTGAATAAATATTTAAAGAATAGCATTGTGAAAAGTACTAAATTATTAAGCCTGTTGCCCTGACTCACTTGCTCCAAAGAAAAAGAGTTTAGGTTGATTGAAAGAGAAGAACATTTCAGGCAGAAATCTAGTGCAGGCAATTGCGGGCGTACCGTTGCTTAGACCTGGAAAAGGGTTGTGGAAAATCTGGTTGCCAAGGCAGGTTGCAGCCAGATGGTGGAGAACCAACTGAATGCCTAGCTAAGAGTTTGGATGCTCTTCTTTAGGTAAGCATATTTTTTACTCAGAGGTAAAATAAAATATGAAAATGGTCATGTTGAAGTAATTGGTATTTGGCATTTGGCAATGCTTGCTGTGTGCCATTCACCCTCTTGACAGATCCTCAGGAGGTTTTAAAGGTTCAGTGGTGAAAGTGTCCAAGTGCAAGGTAAAGCAATAACAGAATGCTTAAGAGAGAGAAGCAAATCTCAAATATTTGGGATGAGTCCCAAATCAGAAACTTCTCAGAAAGCCCCAAAGAGAATTAACTAACTAGTCCTCAGAGGGGCAAAGTGCTTAGCAGGTCCCCTAGAGACTGGGGGGCATTCATATTTTTCTCATTAGCATTCATGACACGAAGTATTATGTCTTGCTGAGGATGGTGGAAAATATTTTACTAAAGTCTTAAGTTGGAAAAGAAAATTAAGAGACTTTTTTCTTTTTCTATGACCCCAGGCCAAAGAAAAAGTTTGTCACTCTGACTATTTATGAGAAGGGTAAGCCAGAAGAGCAGACACAGCCAAAATCCCTCTGACTCATTACTGAGCGTTAGGAGCAGTATGCTCAATTAGTAGGCAATATACTGTACCCAGCCTCAAGGGTTGGGGGAGGGTTAGGTAGTGGCGGATGTAAGGGTGTAGGGGTGAGGTGGAAGTGCGCATTTTCAAAGTTATAAATTCACCCAAGAGAGTGAGATAGCAGGTGACCCCTATGAGTTAAGCCAGGTCTACACCACCATCAGTCACTGCTGAGCTCCAACGGTCACTTGTTTGACCCTGCTGTCTATATAGCGAAGATGAGTAATGTATTAGCAATGTGAGAAGCCTCAGATCATAAAACCAAAGGCGAATAAATCAGCCCAAACTGTCAGGGTGCTGAAAAGGCAGAGATTTAGAGCTGGGACTATACTCATTACACTCCACCGGGCTCTCCTATTCCTGCTCACAGCACCAGGGTTGCTTCCCAAGGCCAGTGCCCTAAACTGAATTTTCTTTTGTTCCTGGTGAATGTAATTAATCGAATTGCCATAGGTGTTGAAATTATCTTGATTTTTGCACACTTTAACTCCCTGTTTCAATCTTACATGTTCATTTTGTTCATTAACTCATCGTTGAGCACGGATGCTTACTTATGTCCTGTGTGTCGAGCATTCGTGGTTCAATGGTAGAATTCTCACTTTCACGCAGAGACCTTGGTTTGATTCCTGGCCAATGCACATCATGCAAAGCTACTACTTGTCCATAATTAGATACTTACATAATGCTGAACAGATTTCATTGGACCTTCCAAACGAAGGTAAATTAGAAAGAAAGGCCTGGTGATCGGCTTCTAAAAATCAGCTAATAAAATATTATGGGCCACAATGGTCTAATCTGAAATTGATCATGGGGATGACAAAAGACAGCAGTATTTATTGCCTTGAATATGGGAATCACTAGGAATTGGAGTTAACTGGATGACAACTAACAACATCTATGGGTAACAAGGGCTGTACAAAGGCATGGAGGGGTACAATGGTGGCCAAGACCCAGACCTTCCCTAAATGGCTTTTCAGTAGAGAGGAATCTGGATGGACTGTAAGCATGTTAGTTTAGCTAGACTACCCCAGAATGGCCTACATGAGAGTTCATTCTGAACCACTAGGCAAACGGAATCTCACTTCTGGCTTGAACAGCCCAAGAGACCCCGGGTTGCCTTGTTGTATGGGACGTGGGGAAAGATGTGGTGGATATTTCTCTAGGAGCATTCTCCCTGTCATCGTGTTTATGAGTGATGGGATGTATGCTTTTCTATGTGGGAGCCCTAGAATTAAGTGTAGGGCAAATTATGTGAAGTTTCATTTCCTCTTCTGACCGACCTTCTGATCAACTGGACATTTTTTTATTGCCACCGCCCTCGTGTTCACTCTCAGAGATGTCCTCATCCGACGTTGGCTGTTCTGTCTGAAGCGAAAACAATGGCGCCTTCACAGTGAATGTGATCATTTTTTATGGTCAAGCCAGAGGAATCTAAAGTTGTCATGTTAATTTTCAAACCTGAAAAAATTATAGTACGCTTCCTGAAAATCCCTGACTATGGATAGTCTCTCAGAAAAGATGTTCTAATTTCATCTTAATATGTCAGGAGAGTTTTTGAGGTTTTAATATTACTCCTCCCCTCCCCCTGCTATGTCACCCCACTTCTTTCCTTTCTTTACAGTAGCTAACCAAGCTCTATACTTCTTGGCCTCAGAGAAAGATAGACAAATAAGAACTATCCTATTACAATAAGAAGTTATTGGAAAGCTTGTTTCTCTTCTCCCGTTTGCTTCCTCGATTCATTTTAAAGACCAGGAGAATCGTCATGGGTGCCACAGAAGAAGAGCAGGGTGTTATCAGGCAATAAGCCTGGAAGAGAGAAAGCCAGGGAAACCAAAAGTCATATGGTACAGCTCTTGAGAATAAGGGAAAACCACACCTTCAGGAGAAGAACTGTGAGTCCCCCCCCCCCCCCCGAGAAGGCAGAGTGCTGTGCTCCAATCATGCTTCAGGTGCATGGGGATATGTGAAGTGGGTTGAAGGTGCATGCACACACATACAGAGACAAACATGATCCCATATATATTTACGTTTATAAAACCATAGGCTATTTGAATCACCCTAGGAATTGGGGCCATCTGTAAATATTTGGATTTCCTATCAATCCAGCTTGATGGAGGTAGCAGTAGAACCTAAAAGGGTACAAGTAAAATTAATCATTGCCATATTTCTGTAGCTCTAAGTGTAGCTCTAATGGTGTCCAATATTTCCGTAGGCCTGGTGGTGTAATGGATCACACAAGAGTCAGTTCTATCCTATCCTATCATATAGGGTTGCTGTGAATGGGAATCACCTTGATGATAGCAAATTTGATATTTTGGGGAGGATATCTACAGTGTCCTATTTTCCATTCTACTCGTAATATGGCATAAGTGTGGCATCTGACCTCCTCCAGAAATACAAGAGGGAAGGAAAATGACTACCAGCATCATTTACACAAGGCCAATTCCTATGAGGCTAAATTCATATCTGTGCCCACTCTTCAACCTTCCTTTCCAGTTCTGATACCAACTGTCCCTTCTAAAGCACTCACTTCGGTCTGCAATTCATTGCAATGGTCATACAGAACTCACAGCTGACACGATTATACAGTTTTTTAGGGAAATAAGTGGGCTACAGTTCAGTTAAGAAATTCTCAGGATATAGCTGTACAGTTAAAAGTTTCTTCTCTGCTGTGCCTCTCTCTGGCACTCAGCCACTTGGCCTGGTTTCTTTCCTGCTCGGATAATGTTGCAAAGTTATTTTAGGGCTACCAAAAAAATGCCCAAAGGGCATGCCACTCTACTAAAAACCTCACAAAGAAGTCACTCAGCTCAAGCTCCATCGTCGATAAACCCAGCTCCAAAGGCACCCAGAAGCACCAAAGGCACCCCACTTCACACGTCAGCTTCATGCCCCAAGTGTACAGCTTGCTTTGTGAGATGTGAAGTTTACTGCACTGTCTCATGTTCTGGTATGTGGTTCTGCTGTTGCTGCTCCCCTGCCACTCTTCTGGTGTCAAACTGTCTCTTGGATCAAGGAGATTCAATGTGCTTGGAATGTTGGGAACACACTGCACTCTTCCTTTTCCCTGCTTCTCAGATGACTGCTTTTATACTCTGCAGGAAGGCAACCACATTTAACCCCGTTAACCATCATTCTCAGATGAATCATATAATCCAATCAGTAGTTCCCCCACTTTTTATCAATGGGTTTATCAAAATCCATTTCAAGAAGCAGGAAAGGATTTTGTTTTAATCAAGAAAGAAGATCTGAGAAGTGGAGTATGTCCTTTGGACCCTGAAGTCAGTAAACCTCCTAGATTCAGGAGACAGACATATGTGACACAGGAGGAATGGTAGAAGGGAGGCAGCAGCAGAACCAGCGAATGAGAAAGAGGGACGGGCTTCCTGGCCCACTGAGTAAAGCTGAGTGCCTTCAAGTAGGAGGCTTGCTTGAAGAGTGGGGTGCCTCTAGGCACTAAATTGGGGAAGCAGGTTTTCTGACTCACAGAACTAGCACCAGCACCTGTCCACTAAAATACATACTGGAGTGCAGTGCAGTGCAGAGTGGGGTGCTTTCAGTATTTATCAGCAGTGCGAAAATAACTTTAAAGCATTGACAAATAGGGCAGAAGTAAGGGACCACTTAGCTAAGTGGCCCAGATTAGAGAAAGATGTGCCTGTGGACACAGCTGAGAACAAGCTGTCAGGTGTAATTGACTAGAATGACTGTGTTCCCAGCATTTCTAATTCTGGATTGTAACCTGTTAACTTCCCTAATAAACCTGATGTATTGTTTGTGAGTTTTGTGTGACCATTGCAATGAATTCTCAAACCCAGCGAAGAAGTAGTGAGTGCTGTGGGAGAAATGGTTATAATCGCAATTGGCAAAGGGGTGAAGAGGATGGAGGCATGTTTCACTCCCTTTTCATATCAATCAGCCTTGGACTGATGTTGATGATAATTCTCCTCCTCTTCTACGTGGAGTTAGAGGAAGTCACACACAGCCTCCAGACGTTTTTATTTTATTTTTAAAATCATTTTATTGGGGGCTAATACAATTCTTATCACAATCCACAATCCATCCATTGTGTCAAGCACATTTGTATTTTGTTGCCATCATTATTTTCAAAACAGTTCTTACTTGAGCCCTTGGTATCAGCTTCTCATTTTTTCCCTTCCCACCCTCCCTCACTCCTGAACCCTTGATAATTTATAAATTATTATTTTTTTCATGTTTTACGCTGACTGATGTCTCCCTTCACCCACTGAGGGTGTTATATGTAGATCCTTGTGATTGGTTCCCCCCTAATTCCCCCACCTTCCCCTTACCTCCAGACCTTTCAACTATCTTCATTGCTCTAGTTTGAAGGGTTGTTTTCAGAAGCTAGAGTTTATTTTCCCATAGCCTATGAATTGGTCTTTCAAATGATGGGAAGACTGGGGCATGTATTTGCTAACTCACATGTGTGATTATTGGAGGATTACCTCAGTATATATGGTTTTGCATCCTTCAAAGTAATTACTACAAGGAACCACAGAAATAATTGCTGTGGAATGTACTCCAACTTATATTGACCCTATAAGACAGGACAACTGCTCTATAAGAACTGCTCTGCGAGACAGTACATCTTTATGGGAGCAGACAACTTCATCTTTCTTCCTCACAGAAGCTTGTGTTATGAACAGCAACTTTGTGGTTACCAACCCATTGTTTATCCCACCAGGGTTTCTGCTGCAAAGCATTTCTATACCTATATCTGTATAAAGTTTGGAAATCACTAACTGGTTAGATAAATGAAGGTATTTTTGCTCCTCTATTTTTTTCTTTTCTTTTTCCATTTAATTGGGAGTTCTACAGATATTATAATAATCCATAGTTCAATTAGATCAAACACGATTGTATAATTGTTGCCACCATCATATTCAAAACATTTTTTCTTCCTGCACTCTTTGATATCAGTTCCCCTTTATCCCTGCCTTCTCTTACTCTCCCCAAGCACCCACGTTATTATTTAAATATTATTATTGTTATTCATTTTCCCCTGTATCTTATACCATCCAATATATCTGTTCACCTGCCATCCTGCTATTAATTTCCCTCAAGTGGGGTTATATAGCCATCATTGCTGTCAGTTCCCTCTCCTTCCCTTCTCGCTCTCTCTTTCTGGACCCTCAGGGAATCATTACTCCTGTTACAATTCCTGAAGGGTTTATCTATTTTGGATCTCATGCATCGAATGATTTTAATTATACACATGAACATCTGCAGGTCTTACAGGATTGATGAGGTAAAACTAAGACCATAATAATAGGGTGAAGAAATAGAGGATAGTTATGTGTTTCAACAGTGCTATACTGCACCCTGGATATATCATCCTTTCCATGTTGCCCTCTGTGAGGGGCTGTCCCATTATCTTATAGCTCCTCATTAAAGGCAGAAGATCCATGAAAATATCAGTGATAATGTTATCACACCGATTATTATTTTCAGTTTACAGTAAATATCTCCCTTTCCATTGTTCTGACATTGGCTGCAAGATATTTCAAGATAAAAATAAACCAAGATTCTTGATTGCTGGATATATAGAAAAATGATTTTGTTTCTCTTTGTACACCAGAAATAATACGTACTTTAAGGTTTAAATTTAAGATTAAAAGTATTACGCATACACAAACACACACTGATGATCTCCCTGTGGAGCACAGTTCTATTGTGACACATATCTGACTATTTTGTCCATTAATAACATACTTTTTAGCAGTAATAAATTCAAGTGCAAAGTGAGAGTAATATTGGCTGTGAAGGTTAAGGTTATGTGTCAAATTGTCTGAACCATGATGTAATTTGGCCAATTTATATAATTTCACTAAGGTTATGTATCAATTTGGCTGGTAGTTGATGTAATTTGGCAGTTATGAAACAATATAATTACCTTTCATTTTGTAATGTAATATGGTCATTTTCCATTCTTGCATAATTCTTATTTTTGCATAATTACTTAGTCTTTGCAATAGAACCTTGTCTATAAGTGAGGAGTAGGTGCAAATTCTCATATATTTAGTTTGGGTAGGAGCTATAGTCAACCTTGCTTGCTGAAAGTGGGATGGACTTAAAACGCTTGCTGATAAAAATCAAGGTTTTCAGTGTTCAACATGTATTACAACTTAATGCAAAAAGCCTCACAACTAGGCCAATAGGTAACATTAGAGAGAAGATTAAAGATGTCAAGGATTTCATCTTGCTTGGATCTACAATGAGTGCTCCTTAGCAGTCAAGATCTGAAACGATGATTGAGTAAATATGCTGCACACGACCTCTTTGAAGCATTGAAAAGCAAGGTTTCTAAGGACCATGGTGTTTTCAATCACCTTATATCCATTGAAAGTTGGACATCGAATAAAGGGAAGAAAGAGGAAGCATCAATGCATTTGAATGATAGTGCTGGTGAAGCATATTGAAAATGCCATTGTGTTAGTCTGGGTAGACTAAAGAAACAAAGCCACAGAAACTCATATGTATAAGTTAGAGTTTTATATAAAGGGTAAGTGTACATTAAGAAAGCATCCCAACCAAGTGCTCTCCAAGCCCATAAGTCCAACATTGGCCCATATGTCTGACACCAAGTTACAAAATCCTCCTCAATCTCACAAAACACACGTAATGATGCCAACTGCAGGAAGAAAGCCAAATCCGTGAGCGTATAAACATCTCAGCTTCAATACCCAGGGCTGCATCAGGGTAGGTCCATGTGGCTTCTCCTCAGGGATGTCTTGCAGGAAGTGAGCCTTTCAAGGGAACTGGCTAAGGTAGCAGCACCCTGGTCCAACTATCAGAAAGCAAGAGACCTGAGAACTAGAAAGGTGAGACTCAGGAGGCATTTATCTCCCCACCCTTCAGTTAATCCCACATGTGTTTATCAGTCAAGTTGGCACAATAAATCTTAACTATCTCAATCCACCCCTTGCCAACATGGCACCTGCACACAATTTTTAAAATCATTTTATTAGGGGCTCATACAACTCTTTTTACAATCCATACATACATCATTTGTGTCCAGCACATTTGTACATATGTTGCCATCATCATTCTCAAAACACCCACTCTCCACCTGAGCCCCTGGCATCAGCTCCTCATTTTCTCCTCCCTCCACGCTCCCCCATCCCCATGAACCCCTGATAATTTATAAATAATTATTATTTTATCATATCTTACATTATCCGGTGTCTTCCTCACCCAGTTCTCTGCTCTCTGTCCTCCAGGGAAGAGGTTACATGTAGACCTTGTCATCTGTTTCCTGTTTCTCCCTCACCCTCCCTCCACTTTCCCGATATCGCCACTCTCACCACTGTTCCTGAGGGGCTCATCTGTCCTGGATCCCCGTATTTCCAGGTCCTATCCATGCCAGTGTACATCTCCTGGTCCAGCCGGTTATGTAAGGTAGAATTGGGATCATGATAGTGAGGACGGGGAGGGGAAGGAAGTATTCAAGAACTAGAGGAAAATTGTATGTTTCATTGTTGCTACATTGCACTCTGACTGGTTCATCACTTCCCCACAGCCCTTCTGCAAGGGGAGGTCCAATTTCCCCCAGATGGGCCCTGGGTCCCCACTCTGCACTCCCCCTCATTCACAATGCTGTGATTTTTTTTTTGGTCTTTGATGCCTGATACCTGATCCCTTCGATGCCTTGTCATCTCATAGGCTGGTGTGCATTTTCCATGTGAGTTTTGTTGTTTTTCAGTTAGATGGCCGCTTATTTATCTTCCAGCCTATGGAACCCCAGATTCTATATATTTTGACAATTGGGCACCATCAGTTTTCTTCACAGCACTTTCCCATCCACCCACTTTGTCTTCAGCATTCGCATCGGGGTAGGCTGGTGTGCTACTTCTTTGTGGGCTTTGTTGTTTCTTAGCTAGATGGCCACCTGATTGTCTTCCAGCCTTTAAGACCCCTGATGCTATATCATTTGATAGCCGGGCACCATCAGCTTTGTTTGCAACTTTTGCTTATGCACCCACTTTGTCCTCAGTGATCTAGTCGGGACAGGCTGGTGTGCTTCTTTCATGTGGGTTTTGTTGTCTCTCAGCTAGATGGCTGCTTGTTCATCTTTAGGTATTTAAGACCTCAGGTGCTATATCTTTTGGTAGCTGGGCACTGTCAGCTTTCTTCACCATATTTGCTTGTGCACCCATTGTCTTCAGTGACTTCAGGTGCTATATCTTCTGGTAGCTGGGTACCATCAGTTTTCTTCACCACATTTGCCTGTGCACCCATTGTCATCAGCGATCACTGCACACAATTCTTTAGCCTAACAATTGCAGTTAAATAACACCTACACCTTAATCCTATAATTTCATAAATATATTCCCCCAACTATAAAAGTTTGTAAGCCAACCACTTCATGCCATTATCCCTCCAATTTGAGGTATCCAATTTCTATACTGCCCACTTACATCAACCCAGTGTAAGGGTTGCTTCTGAGGAAGCAATCATATTTTTTAACATGAAGAATCTTCATTCCAGTAGGAACTTTGTGAAGTCCGCATCCACAAGCAAAGCCAAATCAGTACAGGCCATCCATAAAGTTTGCAACATCTGCACCCGTTAACAGGCTCAAAAATCTCTTCATTTGGTCCGGTTCTAGTCAACTCAATTTGGGCTGCCTCACTTAGTCTCCCCAGGGGGCCCATTGGTCGCCTTGCCTTTAGACCATGGGCTCTCACAAATATTCAACAAGCCTAGCCCTCTCATGCCAGGGCATGAACTTTAGATGAGTCAACCCATTCTCGTCTTCTCCTCTTGTTCCTGTAAACCAAGTCCACAGTTGTCAGTGGCCAAACTCAACCCATCTCTTTACTGCTGCGTTTCTCCCACTTCCACTCAACAAGTAGATCCAGGTTGTCAACTTGTAAGCATTTCAGCATGCCACAGACTCATTTTAACATTCAGTCCTAGAATGGAATTTTCTTCATGATTCCAGATTTTTTTGCAGCTTCTGACAAAGACCATTGGTTCCTGAGTACTCCAAAGCACTGGTTGGGGCATTTTTTCCCCCAAAGCTTTCTTTGCAGGCATGGCCTAAACCCATCTAAAGATCAAATTTTAATGGCTGAGAGCAAGTGGCCTTACAAGCTTTCTATTTTCATACTTCCCATATTCTTTCCAGAAAACAGTGGAATAAACAGTGTGGCTTTATTTGACCTCTGGCTAGCCAAAGAACACTACCATGAGGGAGAGGTCAAACATTCTCCAATTCAATAATTATAATTCAGTGCCATCGAGTATACTCTTTGTGTTGTACAGATATTATAGATATCCTTTTCCAAATTATTCCACCACCATTAACATAAGCTGAATGCTCCCTAAGCAACAACTCTTTCTCCTTCACTCACTGGTCAAGTTTAGTTTCCTTTTTATTTAATTTTTTAGTAGTTTTCTTGATATGGTATTCACATATCATATACTTCTATGGTTAAGTCACTTTTTAAAAGGGTTGTATATATATCATCACAATCAATTCTAGTGCTCCTTCCTGCAATATGCAGCTTTCTACTCCTATAAAGAGTTACAGTCTCTGAAAGCCCCAGGGCCAGTTCTACCTTGTCCTATAGGGTGGTTGAATCGGAGTCAACTCTATGGCAGTGAATGCACTCTCAAGGGGAAGGGAATTTTGCAAATAATTTTGCAAATAATTCTTTTAGACCAGAACATGCACACTGCTACAGATGAGATCCCACAACACAGGGAATACAGGATAAATAAACCCCTAAGGGCCAGCAATGAGTGTGAATAGAGACACCAGGAGGATTAGGGGAAATGGGGGCAAAAGGGGGGAAATTGATCACAAGGATCAACATATAACCCCCTCCCAAGAGGACACACAATGGAAACGAGAGAAGACGATATAGATATGAAAATAATAATCTATAACTTATCAAAGTTTCATGAGGGAGGTCAGGGGGTGGAGGGAGGGGGAAAATAAGGAGCTGATATCAAGGGCTCAAGGAGAAAGAAAATGCTTTGAAAATGATGATGGCAGAATACGTCCAAATGTGCTTGTACACAATGAATGAATGTATCAATTCTGATAAGAGATGTAAGAGCCCTCAATAAAAGAATTTAATAATAAAAAGAATGTTTAAACTGTGTTAAAGCTGATAAAAAATTCATAACCTTTGCTCTAAATAGTGTTCCCATCTAGGCATGTAGGTAAGAAAATGATCATACACGTAAGTGAAGCAATGAGTGCACCGAGAGAGGAAAACCTGGACGGAAACATGCCGAAATGTGAATTGTGGTCTTCTGAGTGATCAGTTTTCTTCTGTTTTGTTTTTAATATTTTTGTAGTTTCTTTGTTTTTAAAACTTTCATATATTAACTTGATATGTAGGAAAAATACAGTGATTCACAGAAGTCGTTTATCTCTTTTTCCTCCCCTAACAACAACAAAAAGGATTTCAGAACACAGTGCCCATCTTATCATTTACAAAATTAATTGTTCTCATTTTTAGTTTTCCTTTTTTGGGGAAGGTAACCTAATAAGACTAAAACAAGTATATTATTGAAAGTACGTAACTGTAGTCATTCACTAATTGCAAACATGTTTAACCATGTTTTGTTCAGAATAAGACCAAAGAATAAAATTTTTTACATATATATATATATATTATATTATATCTCTGGAGATAGAGTTGTACCTCGGTCCTTGGCTCTGCGCGAGAAAGAATTCACGCTGAAGCCTGGTTCGTGATCCATGTGCGTTTTATAAGGGTTAGAAGAAGTTTCAGGTTTACACGGCACCCATAGGACTCCTCCCAACCATGCAGCCTGGTGGAGGCTGCTCAGAGTCACACAGACAAAATTCTCTCTCCCTTAACTCTAGGCTCCTGCCTTTTCTAGGATTCCATGGGGAGGCGTGGCGGCTGACCCCTGATCGACCCCATTGATTGAATTGAATTCACCTAGCCCAGGTGGGCCATTCCAGGTTTAGCGCCCACCCATGCCTACAGCGGGAAACCTGAGCCTCTGAGCATGTGCAGTGCACCGCTCCTTGTTCCCGTGCTTGGCTCTCTGGGCATGCGTTAACGGACATTCCCCATCCCTGCACTAGTCTGCCTAATATATATATATAGTTATGGTTAGATGCCACTGGGTAGGGCCAGCCTCCTGAGAGTGGATATGTTTGAGTCCATGGTTGCAGCTCCTGTGTCCACCATCTCATTGAGGACCCTCTGTTTTACCAAGGACGATACTGTTTCTCTTGATAACATGTCCAAAGTCCATGTGATGAGTCTCAACATCCTTGTTTCTAAGAAGCATCCTGGATATGCTTCCTCTAAGGCAGTTTTCTTAGTGCTTCTGGAAGTTCGTGGTGTTTTCAAACCCTTGGCCACACCATCGTTCAAATGCATCAATTCTTCTGCAGTCTTCTTTACTCATCGTCTAGTTTTTACATATATATTTGGCAATTGAAAGTGCCATGCTCATGCACACCTTAGTCCTCAAAGTCACAACTTTGTCCTCTAGCTCTTTAACAAGATCTTGTGTGGCTTATTTTCCCAGTGAAATATATATTTTTGATTTCTTGTCTGCTGTTTTCATGGGCATTTATTTTGAATCCAAGAAAAACGAAATCCTTGATAATTCAATCTTTCTCCATTTATCATGATGTTGTCTAGTCCATTTGTGAAGATTTCTTTACATTAAGTTGTTATCTGCACTGAACATCACATTGAGCTGTTATCTGTAATGTTATCTTTCACCTTCATCAGTAAATGCATCAAGTCCCCTTGGCTTTCAGCAAGCATGATTATATAATTTGCACATCTTAGGTTGGTAATGAGCCTTCCTCCAATCTTGATACCACATTATTCTCCTTATAGTCTAGCTCCTTGGATTGCTTGCTCAGCATACAGATTGAATTAGTGTGGTAAAAGGATATAAACCTGACACACACCTATCTTGATTTTAAACCATACAGCATCCTCTTATTCTGTTAGAGTGATTGCCTCTTGACTTCAAGTAGGGTTTTCTAAATGGGAAATCATTACAGGAGCCTCATCTTTTTCCCACAGAGCAGCTGATGGGATTGAACCTCTGTGGTTAGCAGCTTTGCTCCACAGAACCACCAGGGCTTCTTATTATTCTCACCCCGCCCCCCCCAATCCCTCTATAGTGTCACGTGGTGCTTGATGTTTTTCTTTAGTTATCTCAGTTTGAGATATGCTGAGGGGTCTTCTCTTTAGGTTTTCTAATGCAATGTCTTTGCAAAATTCATTATAATGCTTTGTCTTCTCAAGCTGCATGTAAAATGTTCATTTCAGCTCTTTTACTTCATTTTGCCCATTCACTTTGCTTTATGTTCAAGAGTGTCTTCTGAGATCCACTTTGTTCTTTTCATTCATCACTGTCTTTTTAATGACTTTTTGCATTCTTCATGTATGCTATTCTTGCTGCTGTGCTGTCAAGTGCCACCAAGTTGACTTCAACCCATAGCACCTCTATTACAACAAAATAAAAGGCTGTCTGGTCCTATGTGATCTTAACAACTTGTTAATGTTTGATCCCATATCATCCCAGAACCCCTCTGGTCTTTGGTCAACAGTGTTCAGTGTGTCAAATCTGTTCTTGAGATTGTCTCTGAATCAAGGTTGTATTTTAACCCTAGTGGATTTTATTTTTTTCTTCTACCAGAAATGGCATATCAGATAATTGCGATCTAAATAGTTTTCATTCACTAATTTTTTTAATTGTGAAATGTTTATTTTTTTTAATTTTAACAATTTATTAGGGGCTCATACAATTCTTATCACAGTTCATACATATACATACATCAATTGTATAAAGCACATCTGTACAGCCTTTGCCCTAATTATTTTTTTCTCCTCTTTTCTTTTTTTACATTTTATTAGGGTCTCATACAACCCTTATCACCATCCATACATATACATACATCAATTGTATAAAGCACATCCATACATTCCCTGCCCCAATCATTCTCAAGGCATTTGCTCTCCACTTAAGCCCCTTGCATCAGGTCCTCTTTTTTTTTTCCCTCCCTCCCCTTTCCTCATGTGCCCTTGGTAATTTATACCTCGTTATTTTGTCATATCTTGCCCTATCCAGAGTCTCCCTTCCCCCCTTCTCTGCTGTCCCTCTCCCAGGGAAGAGGTCACATGTGGATCCTTGTAATCAGTTCCCCCTTTCCAACCCACTCACCCTCCACTCTCCCAGCATCGTCCCTCACACCCTTGGTCCTGAAGGTATCATCCACCCTGGATTCCCTGTACCTCCAGCCCTCATATGTACCAGTGTACAGCCTCTGTCCTATCCAGGCCTGCAAGGTAGAATTCGGATCATGGTAGTTGGGGAGAGGAAGCATCGAGGATCTGGGGGAAAGCTGTGTTCTTCATCGGTACTACCTCGCACCCTAATTAACCCATCTCCTCTCCTAAACGCCTCTATGAGGGGATCTCCATTGGCCGACACTTGGGCCTTGGGTCTCCACTCTGCACTTCCCCCTTCATTTAATATGGTATATATATATACATATATATATACACATATATACACATACATACACACACTTATATCGTTGGTTTTTTTTTTTTTTGCATGATGCCTTATACCTGGTCCCTTGGCACCTCGTGATCGCACTGGCCGGTGTGCTTCTTCCATGTGGACTTTTTTGCTTCTGAGCTTGATGGCCGCTTGTTCACCTTCAAGCCTTTAAGACCCCAGACACTATCTCTTTTGATAGCCGGGCACCATCAGCTTTCTTCACCACATTTGCTTATGCACCCATTTGTCTTCAGCGATCCTATCATGGAGGAGTGCAGTCAATGATATGATTTTTTGTTCTTTGATGCCTGGTAACTGATCCCTTTGGGACCACTCGATCACACAGGCTGGTGTGTTCTTCCATGTGGACTTTGTTGCTTCTGAGCTAGATGGCCGCTTGTTTATCTTCAAGCCTTTAAGACCCCAGTCACTATCTCTTTTGATAGCCGGGCACCATCAGCTTTCTTCACCACATTTACTTGTTCACCCACTTTGGCTCCAGCCGTTGTGTCGGGAGAGTGAGCATCATAGAGTTCCAATTTAATAAAAGAAGGTATTCATGCACTGAGGGAGTGTTTGAGTAGAGGCCCAAGGTCCTTCTGCCACCTTAATACTTGACCTATAAATATAGACACATAGATCTATTTCCCCATCCTCCTATGTATATTTGCATGTACATGTCTTTGTCTAGACCTCCATGAATGCCCTTTGTTTATAAGTGGATCTCCTGACCTTTCTTCCTAGTCCCTTTTGGTCTCTTCCACAATTGATCCCTGACCCAATTTAGGCTGATTCCTGCTTCTAATCTTAGTTTGGGGGATCCTATGAAACCTGTCCACCATTGACAACGTATTTATTCATTTGATTCTCTGTCCTACAATTGGAGTGCTTGTTGGTAAAAGTACAAATCTTAAGACAGAACAACAGTGTCAGAGATAAGCTCTGTCAATTACTAACTTTAGGAACTTGAGCAATACCCTTCAAATCTTGTTGAAGCTCTTTCTTTTTAAAATCATTTTAGTGGGTGTTCTTACAGCTCTGATCACAATCCATACACACATGCATTGTGTCAAGCATATTTGTACGTGTATTGCCATCATCATTCTCAAAGCATTTCCTTTCTACTTGAGCCTTCTTATCAGCTCATTTCCCACCACGCTCCCTGATGAACCCTTGATAATTTATAAATTGTTTTTATTATGTCTTACACTGACCGCCATCTCCCTTCACCCACTTTTCTGTTGTCTGACCCCCTGGCATGGTTATATATCGAACATTGTGATCAGTTCCCCTTTTCTCCCCCCACCTTCCCCTTGCTCTCCTGTTATCTCTACTTTCATTATTGGTCCTGAGGGTTTTATCTGTCCTGGATTCCCTGTATTTTGAACTCTTATCTGTACCAGTATACCTGTTCTGATTTAGCCAGATTTGTCAGCTAGAATTGGGGTCATGATAGTGGGGCGGGGGGAAGCATGAAAGAACTAGAGGAATGTTACATATTTCATCAGTGCTAAGCTCCACCCTGATTGGTTTGTCTCTTCCTTGTAACCCTTCTGTAAGGGGATGTTCAATTGTCTACAGATGGGCTCTGGATCTCCATTCTGCCCTCCCCCTCATTCACAATGATATTATTTTTTTGTTCTGGGTCTTTGATGCCTGATACCTGATCCTATTAACATCTCATAATCACACAGGCTGGTGTGCTTCTTCCCTGTGGACTTTGTTGCTTCTCAGCTTGATGGCAATTTACTGAGCTTCAAGCCTTTAAGAACCTAGATGCTATATCTTTTGATAGCCAAGCACCATCAGTTTTCTTCAGAATATTTGCTTATGCACCCATTTTGTCTTCAGTGATTGTGTCAGGGAAGGTGAGAATCACAGAATGCTAGGTTATTAGAACAAAGTGTTCTTGCATTGAGGGAGTGCTTGAATGGAGGCCCAATGTCCATCTGCTGCCTAATACTTAACAAATAAATATATGTACATAGATCTATTTCCATATTATTATATATAAATATATTTACATATGTACATGTGTGTATTTAGACCTTTATACATGTCCTTTCCTCTATTTCCTTTTACTTTTCTCTTGTCCCACTATTATATTTGGCCTTCATTCAGTTTTTGGTAATTCTTCTTGGCTACATTGCCCTTGATCAAGCCCCACCAGCCATCCTACACCCTCCTTGCCATCAATTTTATATCACTTGTTGTTCTCTTGTCCCTGTTTCATTTTGGCACTCCCCCCTCCCAAATGAAGCTCTTTCTGTGGTGAATTAATTAACTTCTTCATCTAAGTATATTTTCAGTGAACAAATTAAATAATGTCTACCAAGTATTCTACACTGACTTGTACATCTAGATCTTCATTTTGCTGTTTCTTTCAAGAATTTGAATCTCACAGTGTCTTGATTAACCTTTTCCTATTATGAAAAATTTTACATACAAAGGTATACAATTACCAAGTTCTTTCATCTATCTATAGATTCCTAACCTTATTTGGACTACTTCTTATATTTTAGAAAAAAGAAATTATTCAGTGCCTTCGGGCAATTACATTCTTTTTAAAACTATATCCCATAGCCCAGGATAAAATGCAGGTATCTACTTTTGCTGCCCCTTTGCATAGTTCCAACACCCCAACCCCAGGGAACAGTATTATCCATTTTCAGAAATACTGACCTCACTTCTTACTCTCTCATATTATTTGTAAGAAAATTCTAAGCATCAGATTATTTTATCTATTAATTTTTGAAATATATCTAGGTTAAAAGGGGTTTATAAAAGTCATACAATAGCAACATTATATCACTAAAATTTTTAATGATTCTTGAGATCATCAAATGGCATGAGTTCCCACATTTCCAATTACCTCATAACACTTTTTAAAATTTGAGCTACTATAGCATTCAAATTAAATCAACACATTTCAGTTGTATGACTTGTCCCTTAAATCTCTTTAACTCTGTAGATATCCATTCTTATAGCCTTTTCTTTCTTTCCTTTTGTGAAGACACTGGGTGGTAAATTCTTATATTTTCTCCAGTCTGGATATTACTGAGTATATCCGTATGGTACCATTTAACATGCTCTTCATCTTCAAATTTTTTGTAAATAGGGTCTAGAGGTTTGATCATACTCATGCTTGATCTTTTTGACAAGATTACTTCATATCACCCTCAACACTTGGTGGGCCAGGATATGCTCCACTCTTTCTTCCTCTCCCTTCATTTGCTCCCATGTGCTCTGATCAGACATGTCCCTCTCCCTGAGCTCCAGCTTCCGTGCTGTCCTCTGAAATAAATTATTCATGGGGGAAGGGCAGGTGTCCATGTTGTTGGGACTGGGGCTGGCCCCTCAGACTTCTCCACTGCTTCCCTACTCCCCACCAAGCCTTGAGGACAATATTGCTGCTCAGAGCAGCCAATCCACAGAGAAGACCATATGGCCGGCCATATGAGACATGACATCCTTCACTGAACCATAGCCCTACAGGGGACAACACTGGAGACACAGTGTGGGAATTGTACCCAATCTGATCCCATCACACAGAGGCAAAACACTAAGGGTGTGAAACTGAACAGCAAGGGGAACAGAGCAACAAAGTCCCCAGGGAATACCAAATATAGACTTTAGGGCCAGGGCTTGGCACCCCATCAGACTCAATCAGCAAACACTCCTAAAGGCCAACAAACAGTTCTTGAGCTAACTACAAGCTTTTCTTTTTTTGTTGTTGTTATTGGGGGTTTTTGTCATGGGCTTTTTGTTATTGTTGTTATTTTCTTTTCTTTTGTTGCTTTGTTTTTGTGCATGCTATTATCTCCATAAGTCTGTCTAAATAAGATCGGCTGGATGAACAAAGAGAAGAGATTTATTACTAAGATAGCAGATGTACATTGATATCCAGGCACCATCAGCTTTCTTCACCACATTTGCTTATGCACCCATTTGTCTTCAGCGATTGTATCAGGAAGGTGAGCACACAATGATATGATTTTTTTGTTCTTTGATGTCTGATAACTGATCCCTTCAGCATCTCATGATCACATATACTGGTGTGCTTCTTCCATGTGGGCTTTGTTGCTTCTGAGCTAGATGGCTGTTTATTTACCTTCAAGTCTTTAAGACCCTAGACGCTATATCTTCTGATAGCTGGGCTCCATCAGCTTTCTTCACCACATTTACTTATGTACTCTCTTTGTCTTCAGTGATCATCCTAAACCTTTTGCAGTTTCCTGTCAATTTACTACTCCAACCATTGTTGGATGATCTTCAGCAAAATTTTACTTGCATGTGATATCAATGATATTGTTCTGTAATTTGAGCATTCTTTTGGATCACTTTTCTTTGGAGTGGGCACCAATGTATCCCTTCCAGTCATTTGACCAAGTAACTGTCTTCCAAATTTTTTTGCATAGAGAAGTGATTTCTTCCAGTGCTTCATCAGCTTACTGTTACATTTCAATTGATATTCCATAAATTCCTGGTGCCTTGTTTTTAAAACCTAATGCATTCAGAACTGCTTGGACTTCTTCCTTGACCACCACTCTTTCTTGAACGTATGTTACTTTGTGTATAGTCACTGTGTTCTTGAAAATATGTATTCCTTACAGACATTGGATTCATGGTCAACACTCGTGGAAGCAGTAGCTAAGAAATCAAATGAAGAGAATGATGATGGCAACAAATGTACAAATGTGCTTGACACAATGGATATATGTATGGATTGTGATAACAGTTGTACAAGCTCCCAATAAAAAGATGAAAATAAATAAACGTTAATAAATGATGAAAAGCAGATGTATTCATTTGAAGATGAAAAGCAGATGTATTCATTTGAAGAGTGTGAATTATGAAAAAATCCAGAAAATTACCTAGAATGCTGCAAGAAGAAACATTAGACATCCTGTTTATAATTTATTGAAACTACATTCTCTTTGTAATTTCTAGTGGCTACCCTTATACTTTAAACCTGTATACTTGATTTCTTGTAATCCTAAACAATATATTTTTCTCTTCCCAAATACAAGGCTACTCCAATTCTTTGATAATAATTTAATAAAAATGTATACCCCCCCAAAAAAAAAGATTACTTCATAAATGTGGTGTGTTCTTCCATCACAAAATGCATAGTATTTGACTGACTCTCTTTTGGTAATTTTAGAATCTAGTGATAATTAATACCTATTGTTGACTGCTATTGAATTGGCTTCTGAGTCATGATGGCATAACAAAACAAAATGCTGCTGTCTCTGTGATAAGTTATTGATCAGATAATTGTGATCTGTAGGGTTTTTATTGATTAAATTTTAGAAATAGATCTCCTGACTTTTCTTCTTACTCCCTTTTAGTCTGGAAGCTTGGCTGAACTATTCAGCAACAGTATCATTCAAGCTTCCACTGGAAGGTGTGTGGTGGCTATGTTTGAAGTGTATTGGCCAGGCAATCAACCCAGGTCTCCCATATGGAAGGCAAAACTACTACCACTGAGCCACCAATGCCCCACACAATCACTGTATCCCTTAACAATGGCTGATTTTATTATTGTTATTCTGTACTACAAAACCAGTTACAACTCATAACAAGGCCAATGCAGCAAGTTATTTAATATGATGGATTATTTTGAAATTGGATATCTAAAGTTAGTAGAGATAAAGGCATGAAGTAGCTAGCTTATCAGCCTTTACCGGTGTATTTCCAGTAAAATTGTTGAACAGGGGAAGTAAGTCCTTCATATATGAAAAGGACAATAGCTAGAAGAGCCAGAGCGTAATCTGAAATTCGATGAATTATTTAAGATGCCTCTTATCGCCATAGTCTTTGTTGCTCCTAACCAACAACCTTTATATTAAAGAAGATGGGAGAATATATTAATTGTATTATAAGATTCAGCTACAGGTAGTTGTTAACAGGGTTACTTGTGAATGCAATCCCACTAGGTAGAAAATGAGCCACTTCAGAAGCAGGAAGGGGCATCACACTAACAACAAGAGAAAAGATCAGTGAGTGGAAAACTTCCTTTGGACCCTGAGATATCTGTATATTGAACCTCCTTGATCTACCACCGATTTTTATACTAACGCAGCAGTGGAGGAGAATCAGCAGCAAAACCAAAAGCCAGAATGTGACACAGAGTGAGTTTACCAAACCCACAGAGCAAGTAAAGCTGAGTACTTTGGGGCATGAGGATGGCTTGTAAAGTGCCTCTGAACACTTAATTGAAAGAGCTGAGTTTGCTAACCCATAGAACTGGAGCTGAATGCTTTGGGGATAAAACTTATAGTGGAGTGGTGTGACATTTGGACATTTATTGACAGCCCTGAAGGTTCTTTGTAACATGACTCGAGCAAGCCAGAGGCCAAGCCAAGGGCTAAAGTTCAAAGAGAGGTCAATCTACAAGCGTAGTAGAGAAGAGACTATTTTGACTAAACTTTTCTCACCTGAATTGTAACCTGATAACGTTTCGAATAAATACAATATTCATTAGCATTGCCTGTGAGTTCTGTGTGATCATTGCAATGAATCTAATCCAACAGAGAATTGTAGAGTAACCAAGCACTTAGCCATTGCATCATCCGGGGTTCTTGAGGTTCTTTTAATAATGCTTAGATCCGTTCATTTCTTAGAGGTTGCCAGCTGATGATATTCTACCTCATTAGGAAAGAAGTTAAATAAGTACTTCTCTTTCATAAACTTCCAAGCCATGGAAGAGTGTACTTAAAGGGAGCCCTTTGTGTCATTCCAACATCTTTTGTTTATGGTTTTCAATCTACTTGGATACATTGGAAGAAACTTGAGGCCTAATTTGAAACCAAATTTAGCTTGCTGCATACAAATACTCCCATAGGCACATTTCATCATTAAAGATCAAACATGATATGATCCTCATTCCCTACATCCACCATTTCTATTATTCACTGAAATTTATTGTTCATTGGGATAATATTACATGTAATTTCGCCCATCCATGGCTTTCTTACCTCCTCGGTCAGTGGCTTGGTAACCTCTAAGAACCCAATGATATTGTTCTATAGTTTGAGCATTCTGTTGGCTCCCTTTTCTTTGGAATGGGTACAAATATGGATCTCTTCCATTCAGTTGAACAACTAGCTGTCTTCCAAATTTCCTAGCATAGATAAGTAAGTGCTTCCAGTACTACGCCATATATGATCAATATTTATACTGTATCTCACCAAATATAATATATATCTATATGGAAGTGCTTGTCAGTTTGTCCTACTGTGGTGACTTATGTGTTCCTGTGATTATGGAAGCTATGCCACTGGTATTGCAAATGCTGGTAGGGTCACCTGAAGTGAACAGTTTCACAGTAATTCCAGACTAAGATCAAATAATGAAGAAAGTAGCCACTGAAAACCTTTGAAACATTGCCAGATAGTGAAGGCGTAATGAATGGAAACAGAGCAATAATGGAGATAATGTTGGAGGATTTGCTTCTCAGGTAGGAGGGCGTTTGAGAGGTGACTGAGGGGGAACTGCTTTCTTGCAGTGGAAGTGACCATGGTGACATGAATGTGGTAAAGCCTGTGTGAGTGGAGACTCTGGGTTCTTAATTTGCTGATGGGACATAAATGAAAGTAAGAGAAACCTCTGCAAAAATCTGCTAAAGATCAGAACTTGGAATGTGTGACATGTATGAATCTAAGAAAAATTGAATTCATGAAAAATGAAACAGAAGGCATGCACATTATGTAGGCATTAGTGAGTTGAAATAGAGTTGTATTAGCAATTTGAGTCAGAAAATCATACAATTTACTATGCTAGGAATAACACAATCAAGAGGAATGGTGTGGGATTCATTGTCAAAAAGGACAACATCAATTACAAAATATAATGTTGTGTGTGAGTAGATTATGACTACCTTCAAAGAAATCCAATCAATACAACTCTAGTATAAATTTATGCACCAAGCACAAAAGGTAGTGATGAAAAAATTTTAAAATTCTCCCACTGATTTCAGTCTGAAAATGATCAAACATGCACTAAAGATGCATTGATAATTATTGGTGATTAGAATGCAAAAGTTAGAAAAAACAAGGAAGGAAGAGTAGTTGGAAAATATGGGCTTGGTGCTAGGAACAAAGCTGGAGATCACATGATATAATTTTGTAAACCAGCTATATGTCTGTAAGAAATACATAACTTCAAGAACACAAGCAGTGACCATACGCAAAGTAGCAAATGTTCAAGAAAGAATGGTGGTGAAGGAAGAAGTCCAAGCAGTTCTGAATGCATTCGGCTTTAAAAACAAGGCACCAGGAATTTATGGAATATTAATTGAAATGTTTCAATAAGTTGATGAAGCACTGGAAGGAAGCACTTCTCTATGCGAAGAAATTTGGAAGACAGCTACTTGGTCAACTGACTGGAAGGAATACATTGGTGCACATTCCAAAGAAAGGTGATTCAAAAGAATGCTCAAATTACAGAACAATATCATTGATATCACATGCAAGTAAAATTTTGCTGAAGATCATCCAACAATGGTGGGAGCAGTAAATTTACAGGAAACTGTGAGAGGTTTAGGCTGGATTCAAAAGAATATGTGGAACAAGGGGGATTACTGCTAATGTCAAAGGTAGAAAACATCAGAAAGGTGTTTAGTTGTATTATAACATCTAGGTGAAGGCATTGTATGATGTGGATCATAATAAACTATGATTAGTCTAGAACTGGAGGAAATCATGCTAAGCAAAGTAAGTCAAGCACAAAATGACAATTACAACATGAGTCCGCAGAAGTAAGCTTTTAAAAAAATGCAAACAGGACATAGGGAAAAAGTTACTGTATACAAACATTCCTGGGGTGAGGACCAGGTGATATGGCAGGGACCAGACCAAATACAGGGCTACACTTGGTAGACAACTAAAAAGGAGGTGGGGAAAGGAAAATAATAATAATAATAATAATAAAGAAATGGGTAGCGGGGGCACAAGGCATTAACCCAACCAAGGGGGAGGGTATTGTTTATATCTTCACAGGGAAAGAGGGACCAGACTTCAAAGAGGGACCAGACTTCAATCACTTCAAGATGTGAATGCAACATGCCAGTGTGGAATAGGGAACCAGTGGAGAGGTCGGGTGGGGGGCCTCAATCCCAACTACTAAGTGGACACCTGCCCCTCCCCCCAGAAGAATTTATTTCGAAGGATAGCATTGAATCTGCAGTTCCAGAAGAGGTACATATCTGATCAGAGCACACGGGAGCAGGTGAAGAGGGGGGAGGAGAGAACAGAGCACATCCTGGCCTACCAGGACTTCAGGACAATGTTCCCAATTACAGCAGCCAGATGACAGAGAGGACCACATGGACAGACCCACTATGAGACATGAAGCCCCTCACTACATGGGACAATACTGGAGGCACACTGTGGGAATTGCACCCGATCTGATCCCGCCACACTGAGGCAAAACACTAAGGGGGTGCAACAGAACAGCAAGGGAATGGAGCAGCGAGGTCTCCAGGGACTGCTGAAGGTGGACTTTGGGGCCAGGGCATGGTGCTCCAACTCACTGGACTGGAAAACAATCCTAAAGGCCAACAAACAATTCTTGAACTAACTACAAGCTTTTCTTTCTTGTTGTGGTTTTTTTTTTTTTGTCATTGGTTTGTTGTTTTGTTGTACATTGTTGCTTGGTTTTGCTCTGCCTTGTTTTTATGCATGTTATTATCATCTCCACAGGTCTGTCTAAATAAGATAGGCTGGATGAACAATCTGGAGGAGAAAACAACGGAACCGACAGTTCCAGGGGGACATGGGAGAGGGGGAGGTGGGGGAAAAGGTAGTGGTGTTAACAAACCCAGGGACAAGGGAACAACAAGTGATCCAAATCGGTGGTGAGGAAAGTATGGGAGGCCTGATAGGGCATAATCAAAGGTAATTTAACCAAGAGGAATTTCTGTAACTTTGGTGGGGATTGAGCATGATAGTGGGACAGAAAGAAAGGCAAGGGAAATAGAGGAAATATCTGGGAGGCAAAGGGCATTTATAGAGGTTTAGATAAAGACATGCACATATGCAAATATATTTATAATTGAGGATGGGGAAATAGATCTAGGTGCATATATTTATAGGTTTAGTATTAAGGTAGCAGAAGGACAGTGGTCTCAAGTACTCCTTCAATGCAAGAATACTTTATTCTATTAAATTGGCATTCTATGATGTTCACCTTCCCAACACAATCGCTGAAGACAATCACTGTAGCTTTGCCATTTAATTCCTGTTCCAGAGCGATCATATAAGCAGGAATATTGCATACAGGATGTAAAGGCATCGTATTAGTTGTATAATGGGTTACATGCTGGGCTACTAACTGCCACATCAGCGGTTTGAATCCAACAGCTATTCTGTGAAACAAAGATGGCTTTCTTTCTTTTTTTTTTCAACTGGATGGCTTTTTTTTTTTAACATTTTATTAGGGACTCATACAAGAACTACCACAATCCATACATATATCAAGTGTGTAAAGCACATCTGTACATTCTTTGCCCTCATCAATTTCAAAGCATTTGCTCTCCACGTAAGCCCTTCGCATCAGGTCCTCTTTTTTTCCCCTCCCTCCCTGCTCCCCCCTCCCTCATGAGCCCTTGATAATTTATAAATTATTATTTTGTCATATCTTGCCCTGTCCCACGTCTCCCTTCACCCCCTTTTCTCTTGTCCATCCCCCAGGGAGGAGGTCACATGTCGATCCTTGTAATCAGTTCCCTCTTTCCAACCCACTCACCCTCTACCCTCCCCTTATCGCCACTCACACCCTTGGTCCTGGAGGTATCATCCGCCCAGGATTCCTTGTGTCTATCTGCCCCAGTGTACATCCTCTGCCCTATCCAGACTTTCAAGGTAGAATTCGGATCATGATATTTGGGCGGCGGGGGGGGGGGGAGGGAGAGGAAGCATTTAGGAACTGGAGGAAAGCTGTATTCTCCATCGCAAGGGGGATCTCCAGTGGCCGACAAATGGGCTTTGGGTCCCCACTCTGCACTTCCCCCTTCATTCACTCTGGTAAGATTTTTTCTTCTGATGATGCCTTATACCTGATCCCTTCAACACCTCGTGATCGCACAGGCTGGTGTGCTTCTTCCATGTGGGCTTTGTTGCTTCTGAGCTTGACGGCCGCTGGTTCACCTTCAAGCCTTTAAGACCCCAGACACTATCTCTTTTGATAGTCGAGCACCATCAGCTTTCTTTGCCACATTTGCTTATGCGCCTGTTTGTCCTCAGCGATCGTATCATGGAGGTGTGCACCCAATGATATGATTTTTTTGTTCTTTGATGCCTGATAACTGATCCCTTCAGAACCACGTGATCACACAGGCTAGTGTGTTCTTCCATGTGGGCTTTGTTGCTTCTGCGCTAGATGGCCGCTTGTTTATCTTCAAGCCTTTAAGACCCCGGATGTTGTATCTTTTGACCCGGGCACCATCACCTTTCTTCACCACATTTGCTTGTTCTCCTGCTTTGGCTTCAGCAGTTGTGTCTGGAGGGTGAGCATCATAGAGTTCCAATTTAATAGAAGAAAGTATTCATGCATTGAGGGAGTACTTGAGTAGAGGCCCAAGGTCTTTCTGCCACCTTAATACTAAACCTATAAATATAGGCACATAGATCTATTTTCCCATTCTCATATATATAGTTGTAAATGTACATATCTTTGTCTAGACCTCTATAAATTTCCTTTGCCTCCTAGCTCTTTCCTCTATTTCCCTTGACTTTCCTCCTGTCCCACTATCATGCTCTGTCCCCACCTGGGTTTCAGCTATATCTCTTCATTACATTACCCTTGATCATTCTCTACCAGACCTGCCACACCCACCTCACCACCAATTTGGATCCCTTGTTGTTCCCTTGTCCTTGGGTTTGTTAACACCACTTCCTTACCACCCACCTCCCCCATCCCATGTCCACCCTTCCTCCCGGAACTGTCAGTCCCATTGTTTTTCCTCCAGCTTGTTCATCCAGCCTATCTTATTTAGACAGACCTGCAGAGATAATAACATGCACAAAAACAAGACAGAGCAAAACCAAGCAACAGTATACAGCAAAACAACAAACTACTGAGAAAGAACAAAACACAAGAAAGAAAAGCTTATTCAAGGATTGTTTGTTGGCCTTTAGGAGTGTTTTCCTGTCCAGTCTGTTGGGGCACCACGACCTGGCCCCAAAGTCCACTTTCAGCATTCCCTGGGGACCTTGCCTCTCTATTCCCTTGCTGTTCTGTTTCAATGGCTTTCTACTCCACATTAGAAACCCACAGGAGCAGTTCTCTCCTGTCCTTTAAGCAGGCACTGACTCCATGGCAATGAGTCCAAATTCTACCACATAAAATTATGAAAGATTACATGAATACAATAATCTAGTTATAAAACATGAAGGAAATAGAAATAAACTAGCAATTTACAATAGGGAGAAACAAAAAATAGGAATCATTTAATAATCACCTCAATGGAAATTAAATTACTTACTTCTTTGGAGGTGATCAACTATTGCTAATTAAAAAACGTCAAGGGTGGGCTTAATAATAATCCATTCTAATTAATGGTACTAAAGAAGAATATTGAAAGTGAATTGCTAAAAAAACAGAAAATGTGTCTTGGAAGAAGTACAGCCAGAGCACTCTTTAGAAGCAAAGATGACAAAATTTTGTTTTTCATACTTTGGACATATTGTCGGGAAAGATCAGTCCCTGGAGAAGGACATCAGGCTTGGTAAATTAGAGGGGCAATGAAAATAAGGAAGTCCCTTAATTGGGACAGTGGCTGCAACAATCAGCTCAGGCATAAGAACAATTGACAGGATGGTGAAGTACAGTGCAGTGTTTTGTTCTGCTGTGCATATGGTCACTATGTGTCAGTATTGACGTAATGGCCCCTACCAACAGCAACATACTTTACAAAGTTTGATATATTTTTCTATGGAGGGACTGGCCTCTTCTATTACACGTGCAAAGTACATGAGATACATATGATTATGTATCTCTTCCAGTCAGTTGGCCATCTATCTAGCTGTCTTCCAAGTTTCCTCTTTATAGAAAAGTGAGTGTTTTCCAGTGCTTCCTGCAGCTTGTTGAAACATTTCTATTAGTTTTCCAGCCATTTCTCAAGCCTTCTTTATTAGCCAGTGCCTTCAGTGCAGCATTTTGGCTCCTGGACTCTTGTAATTTTCTTCAACTACAACCTGAACTTATATATGAACAGTTAATGGTCTGTTCCACAGTCAGCCACTGGCATTGTTTTAGCTATGGTATTCAGCATCTCCATAATCTCTTCCCACAGATGTAGTCAATTTCTTCCCTGTGTATTCCATCTGGTGAGATCTATGTACACTCTTACCATTTGTGATGCTGAAAAAGATCTTTTCAATGAAGAAGACATTCATCTTGCAAAAATTTATCATGTGATATCCTGGTTTGTTTATATGGCCAAGTCCATATTTTCTAACTAATGTACTTTCCTCTTTGTTTCCACCTTTTGCATTCCAGTCACAAAAAAAATTTCAATGCATTTTTATTGCAGGTTTGCTCAATTTCAAGCTGAACAAGTTGGTAGAGTTCTTCAGTTTCTTCAACCCGTCCTTTAGTGGTTGGTCAGTATATCTGAATAATAACTGCATTACTTGATAGTCCTATACTTCAAGATAGATCTTAACATGTCCTTTTTGATAAGAATATGATGTCATTCCTTTGAATTTGTCATTCCTGGCATAGTAAACCATGATCATCTGAATCCAAATGGCTAATTGCTGTTGATTTCAGCTCACTAATGCCCAGGATACTGGTTTCTGTGTGTTCCATTTCATTTTTTATCATTTCCAATCTCCTAAGGATCATACTTCCTACATTTCATATTCTCATTATTAATGGATGTTTGCAGCTGTTTCTTCTCATTTTGTATCATACCCCATCATCAAATGAATGTCTGAATGGTTGACTTCATATAATCTTTATTGTTTCTCTAGAGAATACTGTCTAACACGTACTCTAATCTGAGAGTATAGCTCTTCTTCAACCATATTTTAAGTGCTCTCCAACATGAGGGGATTATCTTACAGTACTGTATCAGATATTTTTTTGCTGGAATTCATAATGTATTCAGTGGTGAATCCCTCAAAAATGAACAGCCATTTCCTTCTTTGTAGTCTTTTATTTTTATGGAAGCTTCACTGGAAACTGTTAACTGCTGGTGTTTGAAATGCTGGTGACATAGTTTCAAACATCACAGCAACACACAAGCAGCTACAGTCCAACAGACAGACAGATCCGTGGTGACTTTTGTACAATGGGGTCAGAACTGATTCAAGGGCACACAACAGCAAGCGCAGACACAATTAAATAAATTGTCATGAAGTTATACCAGAATAGAGTGGTGCTTGAACTCAATATGTGTCCTTATAAAAAGAGAAGCAACACCAGAAAGCCATATAGGGAGAATGATCATGTGAAAACAGAGGCAAATATTGGTGATATGCAGCCTTAAGTCAAGGAAGAACTTGAGCGACCAGAAGCGAATTGAAATAAGAACGGATTTCCCCTGGGCCCAGGACCTTCAGAGAGGACAGTCTTGCTGATACCCTGAATTCAAACATCTTGCCTCCAGAATTGTGAGAGAATAAATTTATTTTGCTTTAAACTACCAAATTTGTGATACTTGGTGAAAGGCAAGCAGAGACAGTTAATACACTAACCATGCCTTTATGTGGCTAACGCATCTGCAGATTTCACTCTGTAATCGCTGTAGCTTTGCCATTTAATTGCTGTTCCAGAGCAATCATATAAGCAGGAATATTGCATACAGGATGTAAAGGAACCGCATTAGTCGTATAATGGGCTACCTGTTGGGCTACTAACCACAGCTTCAGTGGTTTGAATCCACCAGCTATTCTGTGAGAGAAAGATGGCTTTCTACTCCAATGGCTTTCTACTCCACATTAGAAACCCACAGAAGCAGTTCTATCCTGTCCTATAGGGTCACTATGAGCAGGCACTGACTCAATGACTACAATAATCTAGCTATAAAACATGAAGGAAATAAAGATAAACTAGCAATTTACAATAGGGAAAAACAAAAATAGGAATCATTTAATAATCACCTTTATGGAAATTAAATTACTTTATTGGAGGTGATCAACTATTGCTAATTTAAAAAAGTCAAGGGTGGGCTTAATAATAATCCATCCTAATTAATGAATTCTATTAGGAAAGTTTTTCCTCATTCAACCCAAATTCAGATTTCTCTTATTCTCTTCTAACCTTAGAATGACGTGAGAAACAACTCCTGTATAACCCATTCTTAAATAATTATCTATATATTGTCTACAGTTTAATCACCTATATTTTAAATATTCAAAGAAATCTGAAAACAAACCTTTGGAGGAACAGTTCCACTGGAGCTAAAAACTATAAAATATACATATTTTCATTCACTTAGGGAAGAGTCACAGTGAAGGAAAACAAAACAGTACCAACCTTGCAGGGGTCATCACTTTCAAAAGAGGAATTGGTTCTCATTTACCTGTTTGACCTGCAGGTTGACTTTAAAGCAACCCAGAATGCAATAGGGGAGAACTGCACCAACAACTTAGTTGTATAGAACACGTAACAGTTTACAAAGCCCGTGTACATCTGATTACTATTTGATCAGCCTGAGCACTCTGAGGGAGACGGCATAGGAATTTTGGTTTTCATCTACCAGATAAAGGTCCATCCTCTCCCCAGCAAATGTGGGAGAAATGGTGGGAGTATAAAGAATAGAACATTAAAAATTTTTATTGGGACATATTCCACATATCATACAATTCAATAATTTAATTATATCCTTAAGAGTTGTACAATCTTTACCCTAATCAACTTTAGAACATTTCGTCTTGCTTGTACTTCTTGTTAGTAAATTTCCTTTCCCTCTTAACCTCCCCTGCTACCCCCCCCAAGAAATCATTAATCCTGTTACTGTTTCTATAGATTCACCCATCCTGGATTTTGTATACTGAAAAAGAAGAAACAAAGACCAAAGAAAGGCTATCAATAATTATAACATGAAATAGAGAAAAACCTCAGTTTAAAAGAAATCAGAAAACATTAAAGGCTAGAACAACTTTAAAGTGGTCAAAAGGGAGGTCAAATGATAAGCTGTGAAATGATTAACTACACTGACCATAATCCACTTTCCAATGCACACTCTGCATCATATGAAGGCTATTCACATATCTAGTCTGTGTTCATTGGAGTCTTAAGCCACGTGTATTTTCCCTTCACATTTTTAAAACACATACAGCTTTAAAATTGGTCTAAAAACAAGATGTTACATTTTAACCCGACTACATCTACTACACTCCCTTCTACAACACTCTCAGCCTGATAACACAGCTATTCACATCACTCGACTATGGTCAGAGTGGATTCACGGGAAGATGAATGTATGTGTTGACCTACAAATGGATTTGGGACATCCATGTCATTCATAGCCTTCTGCAAACTGGATGCTCACAATTCAAGCTCTGATCCCATTCCTTCCCTACCTTCAGATTTGGATTAAATTATTTACAATCCTTGGATCACAGAGGTTGGTGTGATTCTTCCATGTGGACTTAGTTGATGCCTCACTTGGATGGTTGCTTATTTGAAGGCAAGCCTTTAAAACCCCATATATTATTCTTTTTGATAGCTAGGCACCATCTAGTTTCCTCACACACCCATATGTTCCTGCTTGACCTCTTCAAGCAGGACCATGTCATAAGAATTAACTGTTCTTAGATTGTGGCTAGAATTAGGTGGGATCCTAAGGTCTGTTCAAGTATCTACAGTTTATATATGTCTCTGGTTCACCTTAAAGATATCATTGTTATTTTATGTTAGATAACTTTATAAATCATCACTCTGGACATAAGGCAATACTATTGATAGGGCCATTAATTTATGAAATAGTATAACATTTAAAATTCAGTTTAAAATGATATTATATAAGTATATGTGGCCACAACCCCCAATACATGAATTATGGATTTGAACGGATTAAACTTGTATAATCTTGTGACTGGACACAATTTACATGAGCAGTGGGGATTGATGAGAAGGAAAACTTTTCAATAATATTTAATGACAGTGTCCCCCAGACCTACCATATTAATACATATCTCAATAAAGCAAGGAGTGCATGAAAATGGTAAGTATATGGTAGTCCTGGATCATTATTTATTGGGAACTCCCAAAGCAAGAGATCCAAGCCCAAGTCTGATGACCGCTAGTTATATATTTTTGTTATAGCAATCATCTACTGCTTCTCACACTCGGATGTTTTGGCCTCAAATACAAAGACTACAGGTGAGCTTGAGGCATGTACTATAGAGTACTGGGACTCGTGGCACCTGATGCTTGAGGTGCACAACATCCTACATAAGCCATACCAGAAGGGCTCAATGAGGAATCCCCACCAAAGACAGCAATCGAATGGACTCTAATCTTACCCTCAAGGGACAAGTTCTACCTTTGAGGAATTGTCCAAAAGAAATTATCATGTTTTTCTGCCAGGAGCTATTCAGATAGGCATTTCAGAATGCATCCTCTCAAGAAGGCCTGAGTGAAATTACCTTTGAAAATTAAACTCTAGAAAGCACAAAAGTATCCTAGTGGATTTGAACTGTTGACTATTCAGGCGACTCTTAAGCACTGCACCACCAGGTATCCTTTAACAACACAGACGTTTTCCCCTAGTTACTGTGCATACAGTTCCTCTTCAGATATCGCTAAAGTACAGGTTCAGGATCAGCAGGTCTGAGTGGTGCCTAAAGTTGGGCATTTCTACCATGCTCATAGGGTTTCTCGGACTGCTGGCCGATGAACCATATTTGGGTTAACAAGAACCTCTCCAAACCCACCAGATATCTTCAAATATCTGTTTCTACTTATTCTTAGATTGAGAGAGAGGCAACTATACCCTTCATACTCCTCTTCTCCTGTGCATTATAAGAACCCCACTCCCACTTATTCTGGGTTTAACACACTATCTTGCATCGTTTTGCAAAGAAATTTATAGCTTTTAATCTTCTCATATACCACAACTGCGAAATACAGTATAATATATGTGACAGGAATTAGTTCTGAATTTATCTAAGACTTTTCCCCCTCAGTTCATATGTCAAAAGATTGCCACTTGCAATTATTTATTAGGAACGTGATGTTTTTCAAGGTGGATGCATTACTCTTGTTGTCTGCTTTCAATTAGCTGAGAATTTACTATGCTCAGCCAAATGTCCACTCATCAGCAAATTCCAAATTCCTGGCAGTCTGATTAACTTCCCAGGGCTCTTCCTTTATAGTTAAAACAAATGAGGCTGTCTGTGTTTCAAGCTTGCTTGCTTATGAAAGGAAACAAACTAAGTTTGGGACTGGATGAAGAAGGAAGAGGAGGAGGAAAAAGAAGAAGGCAAGGGAAAAAATCAACCAAAAGCCTTAAACAATCAGGAAATGTTATAGATGGTGATATAGCTACTCTTAGACCCAACGATACTCCACACTGGTATATGTTCAGCTCTATCAACCGGGGCAGTGCCTAAAGCAAAAGGGTTGAGTGCCTTGAACATGGCACATCATTCCTTGCTATGTGGACCCTGATGTGATAGGAGTAGCATACCCTTTGTATCCAATGTGGCCTGGTCCTGGGACCAAGCTCAGCCACTTAAAACTGTGGATCTTGAGTAAGTTATCTAACCTCCATTTTAAGCTACGTTTTCACCTCTGTAAAATCACAGAAACAAAGACTAGCCTGAAGATTTGCCATGAGTTTCGTGATTATGCAAGGATGATGTCACCTAAGGTAAAGCTGCCCTTGAGTTTAAGCAACACGTTTCCAAACTGCACTCAGTATGTGCAGAGGATTCTAATTGCATCCCAGTCTCACTTGGGACTTGAATCAGAAACGTAGAGAAAAGGATTGGGGTGGTGAACATGTAACCTAACCGTGGATGGCCACAGCTTGTCCTTCTCATAAACGTGTCCAATTCTGGAGTCTTCTATTGTGCAACATAGGTCACCCCTGTCCTTCCCTCTATATTTCCCCAGACTCAAATAGCAACCCATTCACATAACTTTGCTAGTAACCATCTGGGAAGAAGGAGGTTTGCACTGTAGCAACAGGAAAACTCAAAATGGAATATTACCGACACCTGTACTCACAAACCCGTGGTCATTTTTTTGTTAACTGTAATCCAGTTGTCAAATATGTAATGCGACTCTATTATTTGTCTTCTCTCTGTCTCTGTGTCTCTTTCTCCTCTCTTTTTGGAAAAGTAGGTAAGAGTCATAAACAAAAACTACTCCCATGTAGCTCCCTCCCTATTCAGCTCAGATTAGGTCCCGCTGTCGAAAACTCTACTGCCCTTTTGATATCAAAAGGTTGCTTATTCTAAATGCGAGTAACTCCCTAGTGCTCCCATTCCCTTGATAGACTTCTATGTTGTTGTTATTGGGTGCCATTGAGTCTGCTCCAACCCATAGCAACCCTGTGTACAAAAAAAGAAACACTGCTCTATCTTGTCTCATCCTGACAGTCGTTATGTTTGAGCCCCTTGTTGCCGCCACTGTGTCAATCTAGCTCATCAAGGGTCTTCTTAGTTTGTGCTGACCTTCCTCTTTGCCAAGCATGATGTCCTATTCCAAGGGCTGGCCTCTCCTGACAACATGACCAAAGTATGTAAGACTAAGTCTCAGCTTCACGCCAAAGGACCATTCTTTTTTTAATTTTAACAATTTATTAGGGGCTCATACAATTCTTATCACAGTTCATACATATACATACATCAGTTGTGTAAAGCACATCTGTACAGTCCCCGCCCTAATCATTTTTTTCTCCTCTTTTCTTTTTTTATATTTTATTAGGGACCCATACAACTCTTATCACCATCCATACATATACATACATCAATTGTATAAAGCACATCCATACATTCCCTGCCCCAATCATTCTCAAAGCATTTGCTCTCCACTTAAGCCCCTTGCATCAGGTCCTCTTTTTTTTCCCCCTCCCTCATGTGTCCTTGGTAATTTATACCTCGTTATTTTGTCATATCTTGCCCTATCCGGAGTCTCCCTTCCCCCCTTCTCTGCTGTCCCTCTCCCAGGGAAGAGGTCACATGTGGATCCTTGCAATCAGTTCCCCCCTTCCAACCCACTCACCCTCCACTCTCCCAGCATCGTCCCTCACACCCTTGGTCCTGAAGGTATCATCCACCCTGGATTCCCTGTAACTCCAGCCCTCATATGCACCAGTGTACAGCCTCTGTCCTATCCAGGCCTGCAAGGTAGAATTCGGATCATGGTAGTTGGGGGGAGGAAGCATCCAGGATCTGGGGGAAAGCTGTGTTCCCCATCGGTACTACCTCGCACCCTAATTAACCCATCTCCTCTCCTAAACGCCTCTATGAGGGGCTCTCCATTGGCCGACACTTGGGCCTTGGGTCTCCACTCTGCACTTCCCCCTTCATTTAATATGGTATATATATACATATACATATACACATATATACACACACTTATATCGTTGTTGTTTTTTTTTTTTGCATGATGCCAAAGGACCATTCTTACTGAACTTCTTCCAAGACAAATTTGCCCCTCCTGCAATTCATGGTACTTTCAATATTCTTCACCAGCATCATAATTCAAATGTATCAATTATTTTTTTATCTGCTTTATCTACCTAAGGTCCAACTATCACATGAATATGAAGTGATTGGAAATACACTGGTCCTCAAAGTGACTTACTTACTCTGCAAAAGAGGTTATTTGCAGCTGATTTATCCAATGCAATGCATTATTTGATTTCTTGACTGCTGCTTTACTGAGTATTGATTACAGATCCAAGCAAAATGAATTTCGTGACAACCTCAATCTTTTCTCTGTTTATCATGATGCTATCTATTGGTCCAGTTACGAGGCATTTGATAACTTTTGCATTTAATAGAAATCCTCACTCAAGTCTGAAAGCTTTCCTCAGCAAGTGCTTCAAGTTCTCTTATTTTTCAGCAACCAAGGTTGTGCCATCTGTACATCCAAGGTTGTTAATAAACCTTCCTCCAATCCTGCATTCTTCTTTAGATAGTCCACCTTCTCTAATAATTTTCTCATCATACAGATTTAATATGTGTGGGGGAAAGATGTCATCCTGATGCATATCTTTCCTGGTTTCAAATCATGTACTAGTCCCTATTCTGTTTAAACGACTACCTCTTTGTCTATGTACAGATTCATCATGAGTACAATGGAGCATTCAGGAATTCCAATTGTTCACAATGATATCATTGTGTTTTATAATCCACACAGGTGAATGTCTTTGCATCATCAATTTAATAAATGAGTAAGCATCTTTCTGGTGTTCTCTGCTTTCAGCCAAGAACCATCTGACATCTGCAATGATATCATTCACTCAACAAACATCCTCTTCTGAACCCAGCGTGAATTTCTGGCAACTCACTGTAAATGCTGAATTTTGTTTGCATGTAATACTAATGATATTGTTTGATAAGTTCATCCTTTCATTGGGAAAAATCTCTTTGTAATAGGCAGATGTATGGATGTCTTCTTGTTGGTTGGCCAGCTAGCTGTCTTTCAATTTTCTTGCCATAGACAAATGACTGTTTCCAGTGCTTCATCGGCTTTGTGAAACATTTCAATTAGTATTGCATCAATTCTTGGAGTCTTGTTTTGCTTAAATACCTTTAGTGTAGCTTCAGTTTCTTCCTTCAATACCATTGGTTCTTGACCAATTCCCTCCCACCCACCCCTACTGACCATTTTTTTAATAGTGACTGTGTGTTCCTTCCATCTTCTTTTGATGATACTTCTTCCATCATTAAATAGTTTACCCATATCTGATCAGAGCACACGGGAGCAGATGAAGGGGGAGGAGGAGAGAGTGGAGCACAGCCTGGCCCACCAGGCCGTGAGGATGATGTTCCTGATTAGAGCAGCCAGTCCACAGAAAGGACAACATGGCTGGCCCCACTATGAGACATGATGCCCCTCAGTAACCAATGGCACTATAGGGGACAGCACCGGAGACACAGTGTGGGAATTGCACCTGACCTGATCCCACCAAACCGAGGCAAAGCACTGGGCGAGTGCAGCGGAACAGCAAGGGAATGGAGCGGCAAGGTCCCCAGGGAATGCTGAAAGTGGACTTTGGGGCCAGGGTGTGGTGCCCCAACAGACTGGACTGGAAAACACTCCTAAAGGCCAACAAACAATCCTTGAATTAAAATAAATAAATAGTTTATCCATGGATTCCTGCAATATTGTAACTTGAGGCTTAATTTTTCCTTCAATTCTTTTAGTTTGAGACATGTTTAGGATATTCTTCCTTGTTTTTATAGCTACACATCTTTGAAAATTTCATTATAATACTCTACTTTGTCTCAAATTACCCTTTGAAATGTCCTGTTCAGCTTTCATTCATCATTTCATCCTTGTGTTTTAGCTACTCTGTTTTCAAAGAGCAAGTTCCAGTCTTTTCTGACATCCACCTGATCTTTTCTTTTTCTTGTCTTTTGCTTTCTTCGGGAAAAAATTCTCTTCTTTTTTCATTTTTCACCAACTTTAAAATTTTATTATGAATCATGTTTTGATGCCATCCCACAACTTTATGTAAAATGTTACTGCTATTCCACAGCTCATCGAATCTTCTGTCATTAGTATTCAATGAGACAAATGTGTTCTTGAGATGTTCTCTCAATGTAGGTGAAATATACTCAAGGTTATATTTTGACTCTCTCGGATATGTTTAAATTTTCTTGAGCTTCGACATCAACTTGTAAATGAATAATTAATCCTATATTCTATAGTTGGCCACTGGCCTTGTTTTGGCTAATGATATTGAGCTTCTCCTTCGTCTCTTCCAACAGAGGGAATAAATTCAATCCCTGTGTATTCCATCTAGTGAAGTCCGCATGCATAATCATAGTGTGTGTAGTTGTAAAGGAGTATTTGCAGTGAAGAAGTCAATGGAATTTTGGATCATCAACTTTGTATTCAGTAGTTTAAATTACTCATCAACACCCCCCCCAAAAAAAAAAGTTTGCCCTTCACTTTCCTTGATTACTCTTCTCCCTCTCATGGGTTACCTGAATCCATTAGATCAAAGTTAACACCTGAGGTAGTTAGTTTATTGTGCCAACCTGGCCGATAAACACAAGTGGGGTTAATTGAAGGGCAGAGTGATAAATTGCTCTGTGAGCCTCGCTTTTCTAGCTCAGGTTCTCTTGCTTTCTGATGATCAGATCACGGTGCACCTGCGTTAGCCAGCTCCCTGTTTCAGCTAGCAAGGCTCACTTCCTGCAAGACATCCCCAAGAAGAAGCCACATGGACATACCCCAATGCAGCCCTGGGTGCTGGAGCACCCGTGTGGAGACCCCTGCCAATGCTGAGATGCTTACACATTCACTGACTCGGCTTTCCTCCTGCAGTCGGCATCATTGCGTCTGTTTTGTGAGATGGAGGAGGACTTTGTGAATTGGTGTTGGACATATGGGTTAATGGGTTAATATTGGATTTGTGGGCTTGGGAAGCACTGGGTTGGGATGTTTTCTTGATGTACACTTAAGCTTTATATAGAACTCTCTCTTATAATGAGTTTCTGTGGATTTGTTTCTCTAAAGTACCCAGACTAACACAACACCTATACCCCGTTTTGCCAATTACTTCCTCTTCCCACCTTTCCCTTTCAGTCGTAAGTAGTCTTTAAAGTCTGTAGCCTTTGTTATAAATGGCTTTATCTTGGTTTTTAATTTATTGTTCCCTTTTAATATGGCCTCACATAATAATTTTCTTTTTGTAATTGAATGATTTCATTCAGCATGATGTTTTCCATGTCCATCTATGCCATAAGGTGCTTCATGGTTTGATCACTGTTTTTAATGATGCGCAGTATTTTATTGTATGTATGTACCAGAATTTCCTTATCCATTCACTACCAATGAGCATTTAGATTTTTTCCACCTTCTTGCTACAGTGAATAGTCCTGCACTGAGCATAAGTGTGCATGCATCTGTTGGAGTTAAGATTCTTATTTCTTTAGGATATATATCCAGCAGAGGGATTGCTAGATTGTGTCAGATTTCAATTCTCAGATGTTTGCAGTGATACAATATCCCTTTCCACAAAGGTTGTACATATTTACCATCCCACTAGTGTGTATGATGGTTTCAGTATCTCTGCAGCCCCTTCAGCATTTTTTATTTGCTGTTTTATTGAACTTGGCTATCAATGTCAGTGTAAGGTGGTATCTCATCGTTGTTTTGATCTGCACTCTCAGATGGCTACTGATTATGAACATTTCTTCATATGTTTGTTGGCTATTTATATGCCATCTTTACTGAACTGTCCATGTCTTTTGCCCATTTTGAAAAGCAGTTTTATTGACGTATAATTCATGTACCATCCAATTCAGTGGTTCAAATATATAAGGAAGTGTTGTGCAGTCAGCACCACACTCAATTGTAGAACATTTTCTGTACTTGTGTTCTCATGGGCACTAGGTGCCCCTTTCTCCCCAACTTCCCATCATAACCCTAAAAAACTAATTATATAGTTACTTTTTCTGCAGATTTGTAAGATATAAAGAGAATCATATAAGAAAAACAAAATAGCCTAACAACAGTTCGTATACAAATAGAGAGAATTTTACGTCTTTGCCAATTTAGATTTCTTTATGTTGACTAATAGCCCCTGCACGATGTAGAATGAGAGTGATGATAAAGGGACTCCTTGTCTGGCCCCAATGCTTTCAGTTTCTTGCCATTGAGCAATATGTTGGCAGTTGGTCTTGCATACATGGCCCTATATTGTCGAGAAATGTACCTTCTATTCTTATGTTGCTGAGTGTTTTCTTTATCAGGAATGTATGTTGGGTTTTTTCCATTGGTTTTCCCCATCATGATCCTGTTATCCCTTTGTTTTATTTACAGGGTCGAGTACATGGATGGGTTTTCTAATATTGCACTATCTTTTCATACCTTTCATGATTCCTACCTCATCATGATGAAGATTAATGAAATCTATATAGTTTATTTCTATTGGCCGGGATTTCATTCAGAATTTTACATCCATGTTCATAAAGGATATTGCCCTATAATTTTCTATTCTGGTAATGTCATAGGATGGTTTCCTATCAGGGTTTTACTCATTTCATAAAAGTAGTTTGGGTGTTTGCTGTCCTTTTCCATATTCTGGAACAGTTTGTATAGAATTTGTGTCAACTCTTCTCTGAATATTTAGTAGAATCCCTAGGAATAACAGCTGGCCCTGGAATTTTCTTGTAGGATTTTTTTTCATGACTTGGTCTATTCTTCTTTTTTCATGGGTCTTTTGTTACTTCAGTTTCTCTAGGGTCTATACCAAAGAGAGGAATTACATGATTACATGGTATTTCTATTTCTTTTAAGAAAGAACAATAACATTTTCCACAGTCATTGCCACAGTTTAGAGTTCCACCAGCAGTGGATGAGGGTTCCAGTATCTTCCCACCGTATCCAATATTTGTTGTTTTCTGGTAATTTAATAAAAAACTATACTATTAATGTTGGAATAAGATAATATCTCATTATTATTTTTATTTGCATCTCTCTAATGGTTAATGACTGCAAGTAATTCTTCATACATTTGTTGGTCACCTGAGTGTCATCTTTGGTGAAATGTCTCTACGTGTCCTCTGCTCATTTTTTAATTGGGTTGGCTTTTAGTTGTTGAGGTGTTGGAGTTTTCTATATTTTTTAGATAATAGTTTTTGCTTAGTATGTCATTGCCAAAAGATTTTTTTTCCAATCTGTGTTCTCTTTTTATGCATTTGGTGAAATCATTTGTTATAAATCAAAACTAAAACACAAATTCACTGTCATCACCCTATAAGTTAGAGTAGAACTGCTCCTGTGGGTTTTTAAGATGTAAATCTTTACAGGAAAGGAATGCTTCATCTTTATCATGCAGAGTGGCTAGTGATGTAAAATTACCACTCTTGAAGTTAGCAGTCTTATGTATAAGCCACTACACCAAAAGGGCTCACTGATGCACACAGCATCTGAGGCCATATCATCTGCTTTGTCTTCTGTCGTTTATGTGTTTTCATTTATGTTTAATAGTGTATTTATGCCATGTATTCAGACCTGAGTTTCCTCCTATTTTTTACTGATGGTCATTGTAGTTGTCTGTTTTCCATTTAGGTACTGACCTATATTGAATTTGTTTTTGCATGTGGTGTGAAATATGGCCCTGATTCCCCTTTCTGCAAATGGATATACAGTCTTGCAAGTACAGCTTTCAAAATAGGCAATCTCTTTTTCAGACTTTGGCTAATATCATCTGTCCATTGTTATTGTGGGGTGCCGTCAAGCCAGAAACAATCCATAGCAACTGTGTACACAACAGAACAAAACACCGTCTGGCCTGCACCCTCCTCACAATTCTTCCTATGCTTCAGCCTATTGTTGCAGCCATGGTATCAATCCATCTCATGGAGGACCTTCCTCTCTTTTGCTGCCCCTCTACTTAACCAAGTATGATGTGCTTCTACAGGGACTGGTCTCTCCTGAAAACATGTCCAAAATATGTGAGGTGAAGTCTTGCCATCCTTGTCTCCAAGGAGCAGCACCCTATCTGTACTTCTTCCAAAACAGATTTGTTTTTCCTATTAGCAGTCCGTAGTGCTTTCCATACTCTTCCACAGCACCACATTTCAATGCATCGAGTCTTCTACAGTCTTCCTTAGTTAATGTCCGACTTGTCATAGCATGGAACAAGCACACCTTAGTCCTCAAAGTCACATCCTTGCTTGTCAACACTCTACAGAGGTCTTGGGCAACACGTTCGCTCAATCCAATGGGCCTTTTGATCTCTCAACTGCTACTTCCAAGAGCATTGGTCGTGGATACAGGCGAGACAAATCCTTGACAATTTCAATCTTTTCTCCATTTATCGTGCTATTACATATTGATCCAGTTGTGAGGAATTTGGTGTTCCTTACATTGAGTTGTAAAATATACTGAAGTCTACAATCCTTGATCTTCATTAGTTAATGCCTCAAGTCCTCTACACTTTTAGGAAGCAAGGTTCTATCATATGCATGCCACAGGTTGTTAATAAGACTTTCCCCCAATCCTGATGCCACATTCTTCATCATATAATTCAACTTCTCTAATTATTTGCTCAGTATACAGATTGAATAATTGTTGTGAAAGGACACAATACTGATGCATAGCTTTCCTGATTTTAAACCACACAGTATTCTCTTGTTCTCTTCTGATAGGGTGTGATAGTTACATTATCTGGTGTCAACTTGAGACTATTAAAAGTGAAGGACTGGAGTTTAGCCTGTCAATTAGGTCATAGCCAATGAGGCCTCTGTGTGAATGATCTTTTCCTGAGGATTCTAGGAACTCCTGTCTTCTTCTCTGGATGTGGAACACATACTCTCCCTGCGAGTTTAGCCTGTCAATCAGGTCATAGCCAATGAGGGCTCTGTATTGGAATGATCTTTTCCTGAGGATTCTAGGAACTCCTGTCTTCCTCCCTGGATGTGGGACACATACGCTCCCTGCGAGACATTCCTGTTGACAAGCCACATTGAGCTATGCTGATGGGCCCCTGAGCCCTGGAGCTGGGGGAGCCATGTGGAGACCCATGCCAGCACTGAGATACTTCCACCACCACTGGGTCCACAAGACTTTCCACTCACTGGCCTGTGATCTTTCTGCATTCTGCATCATTGCATGTGTTGTGTGAGTCTCAAGAGAAACTAACAGACTGGCATCGGACATATGGGCTAACATTGGCGCTAAGGACTTTAAAGTTTGCAATCAATTTATCCATCTCTTTAAATTGGACTGTTGGAATCTGGATAGGGATTGAATTGTATCTATAGATAACTTTGTGTAATATTGATATTTCACAATGTTTTGTTTTTCTCTCCAAGAGTCTGATATACTCTTCTATTTATGTAAGTCTCTTTTATTTTCTTATAGTATTATTTTAAAGTTTTCTTTGTATAGATTTTCATTTCTTTGGTTAGATTTATTCCAAAATATAACACATTTTGTGTGACGATTACAAATGTATTATTTTTCTTGATTTTTTAATGTTCTTTTCATAATATGCAGGAACCTAATTGATTTTTGTGTGTTAATCTTGTATCCTGCCATGCTGCCAAACTTCAATAGTTTCCACTTATAAGTGGAGTTTTATATTTATAAGATCATAACATCTGCAAATAATGTGAGATTCACTTCACATTAACCAATCTATATTCCTTTTATTTCTTTTAGTTGTCCAATAGTTTTAATAAGAGTGAGCATCCTTACCTGATTCCTGTTTGCAATGATTTCCGTTATCCCCCACTGAACAAGATGTTGGTTGTTGATATTTCATATATGTTCTTTATTGTGTTGTGAAATTCCCCTTCTATTCTTAATTTGCTGAGTGTTTATATAACAAATGGGTGTTGGATATCATCATATACCTTTTTGTGTCAATTGATATGATCATGAGTCATATCCTTTGTTTTGTAGTAGATTGCACTGTTTTTATTAATGCTGAGCCATCCTTGTGTGTCGTATGAAACTCATATCATCACTCCATATACATACATACATGCATACATACATACGTACATACATACATACATACATATTCTATTAGCCAAAATTTCTTTGAAGAGTTTTGCATCTGTGCTCCTGAGGGAGATAGGTCTGTAGTTTCTATTTTGGAAATGCCTTGTCCTAGTTTAGGTATCAGGATAATGCTTACTTCAAATCACAAGTGTGAGGATTTTTATCTTTTTCTTTATTCTGGAACAGTATGTACAGAATTGGTGTCAGCTCTTCTCTGAATGCTTGCTGAAATTCCCCAGTGAAGTCACTTACCTCTGGACTTTTTGTTGGTAATTTTTTATGACCTGATTTTTCTCTTCTTTTATTATGGCTCTGAAGATGTTTTCTACCTCAGTCTGTGTTAATTTGGTAGATATTGTGCCTTTAAGAATTTTCCCATGTCCTTTAGGTTTTCAAATTTGTAGGATTACACTAGCTCAGGGTAATGTATTTTTGAAAACCTCATTGGGATCTATTGTGGTGTCACTCATTGCATCCTCTCTTTTCCTTTGTTAAGTTTTTTAATAGGTTGTCAATTTTGTAAATCCTTTCAAGGAAATAGTTTCTTGTCTTGATTTTTTCTATTGTTTTTCTGTTTGCAATTTCTTTTATTTATGCTATAATCTTTATGATTTCTCGTTGTGATTGTGGGTTCATTTTGTGGTTATTCTACTCATTGTTGAAGATGCTGGGATATGGTGTCTTTCTTTTGTATGTGGTGTGAGATACAGATCCTGTTTCGATTTCCTGCAAATAGATATCCAATTTTTTTTCTAGCACCATTTTAAAAAATAATTTTACTGGGGACTCATACAGCTCTTATTACAATCTGTATATACATCCATTGTGTCAAGCACATTTGTACTTTTGTTGCCATCATCATTTTCTTTCTACTTGAGCCCTTGGTATCAGCTCCTCATTTTTCCCTCCCCCACTCAGCCCTCCCTCTGTCATGAACCCTTGATAATTTATAAATTACTAATATTTTTTCATGTATACTGACAGATGTCTCCCTTCACCCACTTTTCTGTTGTCCATCCCCTTGGGAGGGGGTTGTATGTAGATCATTGTGATTGATTCCCCCTTTCTTCTCCCACCTTTACTCTTACTCTCCTGGCATTGCTACTCTCATTACTGGTCGTGAAGGATTTATTTGTCCTGCACTCCCCGTGTTTCCAGTTATTATCTGTACCCATGTACATGCTCTGCTCTAGTTGGATCTTTAAGGTAGAATTGGGGTTCATGATAGTGCGGAAAAGGAAACATTAAAAAACTAGAGGAAAGTTGTATGTTTCATTGGTGCTATACTGCCCTCTGACTGGCTCGTCTCTTCCTTATGACCCTTCTGTAAGTCGGTGTCCAATTGGCTACAAATAGGCTTTGGATCTCCACTCCATGCTCCACCTTATTCACATTGATATCATTTTTTTGTTCTGGGTGTTTGATGCCTAAAACTCGATCCCATCAACATTTCATTATCACACAGACTGGTATGCTTCTTCCATGTGGACTTTGTTGCTTCTGAGCTAGATGGCTGCTTCCTGATCTTCAAGCTTTTAGAACCCCAGGCGCTATATCTTTCGATAGCCGAGCACCATCAGCTTTCTTCACCACATTTGCTATGTACCCATTTTGTCTTCAGTGATCATGTCGGGAAGGTGAGCTTCACAGAATGCCGGGTTAGTAGAACAAAGTGTTCTTACATTGAGGGCATACATGAGTATAGGCCCGATGTCTGGCTGTTACCTTACTACTTCAATGTACAAATATATGTACATAGATCTATTTCTCTATCGCTATATATAAATATATTTATATATGTGCATACATGTATTTAGATCTCTATAAATGCCCATTTGCCTCCTAGTTCTTTCCTCTATCTCCTTTTAATTTCCCCTTGTCCCACTATCATGTGCGACCTTCATTCGGGTTTCAGTAATTCCTCTTGGTTACATTGCCCTTGATCAAACCCTACCAGGCATCCTACCTCCTCCTCGTAATTGATTTTAGATCACTTGTTCCCTTGTCCATGGGTTTGTTAACACCCACTTCCTGTCCCCTGCCTCCATTTCTCCTGTGTCCCCCCAGAACCATAGGTCAATTGTTTTCTAGATTGCTTATCTTGCCTATCTTATGTAGATAAACATGAAGAAACAATAATATGCACAAAAACATGACAGCAAAACCAAACAACAAAAGAAAACAAACAAAAATCTCCACCACCACCAACAACAACAACAAAAGAGCAAAAGCCTGTAAATAGTTCCAGGTCTATTTGTTGACCTTTAGGAGTGTTTTCCAGTCCAGTCTGATGGGGCATCACGCCCTGGCCCCAAAGTCTATTTTTGTTGTTCCCCTGGGACTTCATTGCTTTGCTCCCCTTGCTGCTCTGTTGCACCACCATAACATTTTGCCCCGGTGTGGCTAGCATCATTTGTTAAAGAGACTATTCTTTCCCCATTTAATGTGTTTCAGTCCTTTGTCAACTATCAACTGTCCAGATGTGGAAGGATTTACTTCTGGAATATCAATTCTATCCCATTGGTTTATGTATCTGTCATTGTACTGGTGCCAAGATGTTTTGACTACCATGGCTGGGTAGCAAATTTGAGACTGGGAAATGGGAAGGCTCCTAATAGGTTCTTCTTTAGTAGTGGGTTATGCACTGGGCTGCTAACCACAAGATCAGGAGTTCAAAATCACTAGTCATTCCATAGGAGAAAAATGGGGCTTTCTATTCCAGTAAAGAGTTAGTCTCTGAAACCCACAGAGGCAATTCTACCCTGTCCTATAAAGTCATTATTTGTCAGAATTGACTAGATAAGAGTGCATTTGTTTAGCTGTTTTTTGTTTGTTTTATTGTTTTGCTTTCATTAGTTGTGCTTTGCTTTTTCAGTAAGCAATTATGCTGTATTGTACTCTTGTAAAGTTGATGATTAGATTTTCCGTCTCTTTAAAGAATAATAGTGAAATTTAGATGAGGATTTCATTATATCTATAGAGTTTAATATTATTGACATTTCACAATGTCAATTCTTCCTGTTAATGAGCATAGCATATTCTTCAATGTATATAGGGCTCTGTTTGTTTGTAGTATTTAAAAAAATTTCATTGTATATGTCTTCTGTCTTTCTGGTTAGGTTTACTCCTAAATATATCATCTTCTGGGTGGCTATTGTAAGTAGCATTGTTCTCTTGATTTGCATTTCAAGGCTTTCTTTTTTAGTGTAAAGCAATCTGACTGATTTTTGTATGTTGATCCTGTACTCTGCAACTTTGCTGAGTCTTTCTTGCTGAGTCTTTGGGATTTTTTTTTTATGTATAGGATCAGATCACCTAAAAATTTTGCCAATTTGGATGCCTTTCATTTCCATTTCTTGGCCTATAGTTCTGACTGAGATATCCAGCACAATAGTAACCACAAATGATATTGAAATTATTCTGTACGCAAGATGAGTGCTTTCTTCCTCTCTATACTGAAACTAATATTTTCCATTGGATTTGTATATATACCCTTAATTAGTTTGAGGAATTTCCCAACTTTTCCTATTTGGTTAATTTTTATTTTTCCCCCCAGAAGTTTTTTGTTTCCCAACAGTTTAATTGGCTTATAATTTGCATATCATGCAATTCCATCGTTCAATCACATCAAAGAGCTGTTCAATCGTCATCACGATCCATTTTAGGACATTTTCTTCTTGTTGTACTCATTGTTTTCAGCTTCACTTCCCCTTCCCACCCCCAGCCTCCCCTGCCACATCCCCAAGGAAACATTAATCCAGTTATTTTCTCTATAGATTTTCCTATCCTGGATTTCATATATAAAGAAAACATTAAAAGGAAAACAAGCATCAACAAAAAAAACTAACATAGTAAAACAGAGTAAAAATCTCAATTGAAAAGAAAACATTAAAAACTAGAACAAACTTCTCTCTCTTATTATTATTACTTGTTTGTTTTGGCCTAACATTTTATTTATTATTCTGCAGTTGTTTAACACACACTTTAAATGGTCTTAATATGGGAGGGAGACAAGAAGGGTCTTGCAGATTCCCAAAGAAATGTCAAAAACACAACACATGGCTTAGTATTTGTTTTGGGTTTACTGAGTGAACAGCAGTTTCCTTGAGTGAGCATCAGAAATTGGGTTCTTCACAAGAACATTTTTGAGATTTCAATTTGAAGATATGCTGAATTTTTTAAAAAGTAGCAGCAAATTCAATGACCCTTCTAATATCTAGCTCTTTTATATAGGCAGAATGAGTCACCCCTCCATTTTAAATGGCTAGATGTTTGTGGAAGATTTTAGTATTGTTTATCTCCTTTACTGGGAAGAATCACAAGGGAAGTAGCTTTTAGGGACATGAGAGCCTTACAACACTAATACACAAGTCAGGTCTTCAACATTTGCTTGTTGAAAACTATGTCATAAAATCAAATAAGATTAAACAGGTTTTGCATTTTCTACCTTATATGAACATAAAAAAACACCTTAAACAGGACTTTTTTTTTAAGTAACCCATTTTGTTTTCTTAGTAGTCCTTGCTTAATTATGACAGAATAACTTCTCTTTTTGGTTGTTTCTTTGAACAGGTAATTTAGTCCAAAGTTTTGTTTGTTTTTAGTATCTGCTTCTGCCTCCCCGCTATCAGATCGGTTTCCTCCATGGCCACCATGTGTATCTTGGTCCTCCACAGCTTGAACTGCTGTAGGAATCATGCAAAGGAGGATCCCCCCTGTCCGTAGCAGCAGGGAAGCCCTCTTTCTGGACTGCCAACCCTATCACCACCTCTTGAGCAGAGATCACCTCGGCTGCTTGAGTAGCTGCTCGATTTCTACCGTATCCATCCCGTGAGCTGCTGCCATCATCGTTGCAACTGCTTCCACCATAGGCTGGCGGGGGCCCTCGGGGATGTCGAGCACTGCTTGAATTACCACAGTTCTCATAGGAATCTCTGTAGGAACCGCCACTTAGATGGTCCTCTGAATACTCACGATCACGCCCATAGCCATTTCTATCACTGTAGCCTCTGGAGGGATATGAAGTCATCATATGAACTGGAATGACCATAATCATGATAGGCATGATCACTTGGTAGTGGTGCATAATTTCTTGTATTGTGAGAACTGCTTGAATAATTGCCCTTAGGAAAAAACACCTCTGAAGGTTGGCAGGGATTCCCTTCACGGTGGGTCTCCGTAACTATCTCTTCCACGTGGTACAGGAGCTCTTCCTCCCATTGCCCTGTTGTTGTGCTCTGGTCTAGAAGGAGAGGAGGTGGTGCGGGTCCACGCCTATTACTTTTAAATGTTAGTTTAGTGGCTCATTTGACCTCCATGGCTTTTCCATGCAAACACTTTCCATTCATAGCTCTGGTTGCATCTTTCGCATCTGCTGGGTTTTCAAAGGTGACAAAAGCAAATCCTCTGGATTTGATTGTTTCTCTGTCTCTCATCAGGAGTACTTTCAGGATTAGACTACATTTGCAAATACTGCTTCAAGGGCCTTCTCATTTGTTTCTGTAGTGAGGGCTCCAACAAGGAGCTCCCCAGGCTGTGGTTTCAATCATTTTCCCACAGAGATGAATGTTAGAGACGCCACATTATTATAAGCACCTGCTGACAGGTGCTTCATAGGGATACTGTATTCTATAGAATTCCTTTTATAGGGCACTCATTAACATGTATTTACATTTAATTTACCTTGATAAAGATACATGCCACTGTAATAAATGGTACACTTTGAATTCATAGCTTTCCAACAATGCTTTTGCTACTTCAAACAGTGGTTAACATCCAATATTTAATCTTTCAAAAAACCTAACATAAAATTCCTCCTTAGAATATTGCCCTGAAAACATGAAGGGGTATAAAAATTTTAAATTCCATCAAAGACATATTGCTTGTATTTACTGCAGTGGTATGATTCTCTTCTCAACAAATGTATTTCTATTATAACTCCAATAATCTTTGCATTAAAGCATAAAATATCTCCTAACTGAAGTACCAATTTTATTGAAATACTCAAGTAAAATCCTGATGGTATTCTAAATTTACTCAGTTCTACTAGAAGGTTGCATTTTTTTATTGGATTTTAGCCACTCAAATTAGATATTGTTTTTTAATCTAATATAATCATTTCTACAATATTGTCTATCCCATAACCAGGTTATTCCTATCCCTCGATTATATTCAGAGGAAAATCACCAGAGGCTTAATCTATATATAGATCCTGCAAATGGATTTTGGGTTTCCACAGTCATCCATAGCCTTCTGCAAAAGAGGAATTCATAATTTAAGTAGGAAAGGGTTTTTTTTCAGGGATAGTTGTTGAATATTGTCAAATGCATTTCTGCAACATTTGTTATGATCATGTGCTTCTATTTATTTGTTTTATTTATGTTTTGAATTACACTGATTTTTTTCTAATGTTGAACCATCCTGATGTGAATCTCACTTGGACATAATGTGTTATTTTTTAAAATATGTTGTTAGATTCTATTGGTTGGAAATTGTTCTTTTTTTGAGAATGTTTGAATCAGTTTTCATGAGAGCTATTGATCTATAATTTTCATTTGTAGTGAGGTTTACCTTGTTTTGGTGTCAGGGATGTGCTTGTTTCATAAGAAGAATTTGGAAGGAGTTCACCCTTTACTATATGATAGAATCATCTGAGTAGACTGAATGTTTTGCTGAATCTATTGAGAAAGCCTTAGGGTCCAGAATGTTTTTTGTTGGGAGTTTTTAAATGGCTTGTACCCTTTCTTTTGTAATAGGTCTCCTCAAAGTTACAACTTCAGAGTCTGTGTTGGTTTAGGTAGACAATATGTTTCTGGAAATTTGTTTGATTCTTCTAAGTGTCCACATTTATTAGAATACTATTGTTCATGGAATTTTGCTATTATTAATTTTATTTCATTAATTTCTGTTGTGATATCACCCATTTCAGTTTTTATTCATTTTATTTCTATCTCCTATTTTCCCTTATTAGATCTGCCATTGGTTTGTCAATATATTAAATCCTTTCAAAGAACCAATTTCTTGTCTTATTGATTATATTGTTTTCCAATTTTTATTACATTTATTCCTGCTCTTATCTTTGTTGTTTATTCTTTTCTAGTGACTATAAACTTAGTTTTGCTCCTTTTGTAATTGTTAAAGGTGTTAGGTTGAATTGTTAACTTCTATTTTTGATGTGTGCATTTATAGCTATAACTAATAAAAAGAAACATTAGTTAATAGAAAAAGAAAACAAACACAATAAATCTAAGGAGAGGAAACGATAAAATAAAAAGTGATTAGAGCGGGGGGAAAAGAAAAAGAGATGGGGGAAAGAGAATAAGAAGAAAGATAGGAAAATGGAGAAGGGAATAGAAGGGGGAAAGACATGAAAATACAAAGAAAGGAGAAAACTGGTAGAAACCAGAAAGAGTCAACTGTGTGGGAGAAGTTTCCCCGCATGTGTCAGTGCCCTCTACCAGCCATGGGGGATAAGGATAAAGCTTTGATCATAGAGGAAATTCCTGAGAGCCTAAAAGATGTATGAAATCAAGGAGCCTAGTCCAGAAGAGATTTGTGCTGATTCAAAAGGTGACTGTACTCGGGGTGCTTCTTTCTAGAAGGAACTCTTTGGGACCCAGATTGTAGCTCAAGGTAGGGTGGTTAGTTCTGAGAAGAGTCTCTGCTCACACAGGGGTGGTTCGGGGCATAGTTCTTGTGCAGCATTCCACATTCTGCTGGTCTAAGGAGGCAGTGTGGGTGCTTCCAGATGCTACTGTGATATGCACCCGCATCTGGTGGAGAAGAGCACACCTTTTGCCTCAGGCAGAGCCTGTTCAGTGCATGGTGATGGGTGGTGTCACCAATTGTTGGTTGGGTGAGAGTTGGGAACTTGAAATGTTTCTGGTCACCAGTAGAGTTTGGGAAACAAGATTAGACCACTCTAGTTGCTATCCACCAATGTAGGTGCTTGTATTGTCCTGAAAGAGTGGAGCTATACCTTCCCTGACAAGATTGCTAAAGACAAAATGGGTGCATAAGCAAATGTTCTGAAGAAAGCTGATAGTGTCCAGCTATCAAAAGATACAGTATCTACAATCTTACAAACTTTAAGCGGACATTTAGCTGAACAGCAACAAAACCCATATAGGAGAAGCACACCAGCCTGTGTGATCATGAGGTCTTAATGGGATCAGGTCTCAGGCATCAAAGACCCAGAACAAAAAATGATATCTATGTGAATAAGGGGGAGTGCTGAGTGGAGACCCAAAGCCCATCTGTAATTGGACATCCCCTCACAGATGAGTCACAAAGAAGAGACGAGTCAGTCAGGGTGCAGTACAACACTGATAAAACATACAACTTTCCTCTATTAATGCTTTCTCCTACCCCACAATCATGACCCCAATTCTACCTAACAAATCTGGCTAGACCAGAGCATGTACATGGGTACAGATAAGAGCTGGAAACACAGGAAATACAAGACAGATAACCTCTCAGGACCTATAATGAGAGTAGCAATACCAGGAGGGGAAGGGGAAGGTGGGGGGAGAAAAGAGGAACCTAACAAAATGATCAATATATAACCCCCTTCCAGGGGAACGGACAACAGAAAAATGGTTGAAGGGAGACAGTGGTTAGTGTAAAACATGAAAAAATAGCAATTTATAAATTATCAAGGGTTCATGAGGGGGTGGGTAAACTGATAAGGGCTCAAGTAGAAAGAATATGTTTTGAAAATGATGACAACATGTGTTCAAATGTGCTTAACAAAATGGATGTATGTATGGATTGTGATAAGAGCTGTAAGAACTCCCAATAAAATTATTTTTTAAAAAGAGAGAGAGAGAGAATGGTGCCGATGATCAAGTCGCTATCTCAATCAAATACTACTTACTAAAGTTCAAAAGAGTCATGCTGTGTTAGGCCAGCCGACAATAAACCCATTCATTTCAAGTGTCTGCTCTATTGGCACTTCTTCTCCTAGGAAACAATCGATCCACTTCTCAATCCTTTCCTCTGAAGTTCAATGTTTCTGATGTATCATCCATATCCCTTTCACTCCATCTGTTGTATCTTTGTTGTAGAGGGTCTGGATAGCATGTCTGCCTAGTTCACCACGATGATGTAGAAGAGAGAAAGGCAGCAGAGTTCATCATTTAGCATGGGCCAACCATTTCCTCATTGTTTCCGGGAATCTATACTGTAGAACATAGTTTCTCAAATGTATGCACACACACACACACACACAAATTACCTGAAGGGCTTGTCAACTTAAATTGCTGAAAACCAGCCCAAGAGTTCTGATTTACTTAAGGAAGGAATTTCCAGTGCTGCCAAACTTTTCCAGACTCCATCACTCAAACTCCTTGGGTGTGACAATTGAGCATTCAATGAAACACTCCAAAAAACCTCTTTCACAAACTAGATCTAATTATTCATAAAATATGCAGAGTTAAAGACTCACTCCCTCTGCTGAACAAATTCCCCTTGGAACTCTGCGTTTTCTTATAATGCAACGCATCGAGAAGTGAAATTGATGTCTTCTCATCTTGAATCTGGGAAGACTGATGACTGTTTTCGCCAATGGCATATGATGGAGTGAGGCTGGATGATTTTTTTTTGTGGACTCATAAAAAGCCATATAGTTTCTGCTTAGTTAATTCGCCTTGAACGTTTACTCTTTTATTTTATTTTTAAAATACATTTATTTGGGTCTCTTACATCTCTTATCACAATCCGTACAATCCTCCAATGTGTCAGGCACATTTCACAAATGGCGCCAACATCATTTTCAAAGCGTTCTCTTCCCACTTGAGTCCCTAAGATCAACTCCCCATACATGTTTACTTTTTTAATGAATCCCTTGGGATACTCTCTTGGAAATCAACTGTAATCTTTTGGAAAGTCCAAGTTATTTGGACAGACTACATGCGGGGGCTTTATTACAGAATGAGCCCAGCCTTCAAAGCATCCCTGCCTAGGCTCTAGCAGTGAGTGTCAGTGAAGAAATCTATAGCTAACTCCAGCCCCAGCCTCCAATCTTCTTAGATGGATCCACAGGCCTTGTTGAACAGGTAAGCCGTCTCAAATGCCCTCACTAAATGCTTGACCTTCCCTATCTAGGCCAGAGCCTCTACTTCATACACACTCAGAGAAAAAAACAACCAAAGCTACATGTTGACATGGATTTGTGTGCTTATGTTCTTCCCTCCTTCTTCCTTAAAAGCAGTGCTTTCCTTCCATCAGAGACATGCTATTTTGTTCATTTTGTTATACCCAGAGTATAAAACACAGTGCCTGACATGTAGTATGATTCATTTGTAAGTAGGACTTAGAAATTACTATAAGCCCACAAACGGCTCTCAATTCCACTCAGAAGAATAAGTGTCTGCTGTAAGGCTCGGTGATCATACCCATGGAATTTGAGGGTGTCCTGCAAAAATGTGAAACCCCAACTCTATTTTTTTCTGGCTATGTGATTTTTGTCTCTCTGTGCCTCAGGGATCTAAATGATAAAATTAGGCTAATAACAGTGACCAATTTTAAGATTTGTTGGGATGGGTTGACAGCCAATACATATAGGATGCTTAGAACACCATTTTATACTTAATAAGCACCCAGGAAGAACCATCATGGTGCCGTGATTATTCACTCAACAGCTAACTGAAAGGTCAGCAGTTAGAGTCCACTAGCTGTTCCATAGGAGAAAGATGTGACAGTTGGCTCTTGTTGAGAGAAAAGCCCTAGTGACATAATAGTCCAGTCAGTTGCTCCACAAAAAGTCAATGGCTCCACAAAAAGACCGTCATGATCCGCTCCTGTAAAGATTGCAGCCTTGCAAACACCTATGAAGGAATTCTACTCTGAACCATACATCATCCAACTTTGGTGTATTGCCTAAGAACCACCTCAAAAGAGGAGAGACCTTCCATTGGCTGAAGTCACTCCTTCAGGAAGGGGGAAATCGGAGAAGACCATCCATTGGCTACTATACAACACTGAGACAAGGCTGCAACAAATCAACAGGCTCTCCAGAGGAATGAGAGGAGACCTTTACAGGAAAATCAAGTTAGGATCAGGGGATGGGGAGTATCTACATTGCAGAGAGGCACTGATATTTCTGTTGATGGGTGTGGTGGGTAAATGGGGAGGAGAAACCTCACATTGGGAAGGGATACTAAGCAATACTTGTAGAGAACTGGAGGGGAGAATAAGCCCCTGGGTAGAGACTTCGAATATGTTTCTACCCAGCTCTCAGTGAACCACACCATCGACTAAGCCCTATGATGATACTGGCCTTGCAGGGAACATGGCATCCCCCGTGGGCCACACCAGAAGGACTGGACATGGAACCCTGACTGAACGAACTGGGCCCTACCTCAAAACTACCTGTGTGCTTGGACTTAAGACTGAAATACACTGATGGGAGAGGAAGCAAAGGATAGCCACCCCAAGACTGTGGAAATGGTAGTCATTGGACCTTGTGTGGCCGAAGCTCATTTGTAGGCCACTGGACCTTTGCATGGGGACCCTGGTTTAGTAGGTGGGGGTCCATTGAAAGAAGACTCAGAACCAAAATATGTTTAGTAGCCCAATGCTCTCCTTGCATTAGTATGGCAGGTATTAATCTGATAGGCAAGGATCTGCCCTTGTAAGAAATGATACAGGAAATTTCTTCCTTGCACCAACCATCATGCTCAATGTAAACAGAGCTCAATCAATCAGGAAATCAATCTGTACAAAGCAACACCTTATGGATTGCAGTTGGACTATACTCTCATGAACTTTTCATATCAACAGTACCATAAACCCCATGTCATTGGATAAATTATTGATGTTATCAATGCAGTAATTTTCTACCCCAGGACAACAGTTGTCAATGCTTTTCTCTTGTAGTGATTTTGTTTTTTAGTATTTTTCTTGTATATTGTCTTAGCCAGCTCTATGGCAACTACCCACAGCAGAGAACCTATTGAGCATGTACAAGAGGGCTTCAAAAAGTTTGTGAAAAAAAACCTTCTGTTATCCTTTCATTCTATTCTTCCGTGAACTTTTGAAACCCTCTTTGAAAATGTCATTAGCATGCTCCTTGCTAATAAGGGTATCCCACTGACTACATTCTCAGAACAAACACCACCTGTAGTAAGCTAGGTTCTCTAGAGAAGCAAAAGCAGTGACGCTTGTACATGTGTATGTGTTATATGCCATCGATTGTTGTTAGGGGTCTGAATCTATTCCGACTCATAGTGGCCCTATGTCAGAGGCCCAGAACAAAACACCGCCCAGTCCTGCACCATCCTCACAACTGTTCTGTTGGAGCCCGTTGCTGCAGCCATGGTGTCATCCAGCTCATCAGGCCTTCCACTCGTTTGCTGCTCCTCTACTGTAGAGAGTCCAGAAGGGCTCCAAGCGGATGCCAGGCGGTAGCACACGTGTCCGTTCTGCACCAGCCCTGTTTCACAGGAGAGGGGTTCTGAATGCACTGCTGGCCTCTCTGCTCACACTCACTGCAATCAGTCGCAGCAGATTTTAGTTCACAGGTCACTTTTCCCCTTATTTCTCTCTAAACTCATGTACTTTTTTACAGTTGACCTAAAGTGGGTGTTTAGGCTTGGTGAGGTGTGGGGGGGGTGGTCATTGATCAGTGTTGTGGGGATTGGACAACTTGGCCAGTTTTGATAGCTGGCTGCCACTTTTCAGCGCTAACTTTTCAGGGCAGACCTGCCTCTTCTCATCCAAATAGATCTTTATTTTATAGGTGATCTTTGGTGGCTTGGAAAGTTGATTTTGATTTTGATTCTGAAGGCGCCCTTAACATATGGAAAGTTGACAGGAACAATAAGCCCATGCTAAGTCAGTAAATTGGCTTCGTCCACCTGGGTGTTGTGGAAGGTTTTCAGTCCACCTTGCTGCTTTTATCAAGCTCCTTCATCCGCCTCCTGCTGGCTGCCATCTTGAACCTGGTGCTGCTGCTCACAAGAAATATTTAAACCTAGAGCAAATGCCGGATGGATAAAGAGGGAGGTCAACTGACCCGGTATCATATTGGACCGTAGCTGCATCCACCATATTCAAGTTTACAGTAATCTCTGTCTGACAGCAAGGTTGTTTGTGTCCCTTGAATGTGACCAGAGGGGATCTGTGAGAGGCTTAATCCAAGTAGATCCTCTGCAATTGGAATTGGGGCTCCCACTGTCCTCCATCGCCTTCTACACACTGAGTGTTCACAATTTAAGCTCTGATACCTTACCCTTCGTCATATTTGGATTGTTATTTGCCATCTTTGGAAAAGCCATTGTGTTATCAAGCACCTTACATGCATGTGAAAGTTGGACGTTGAATAAGGAAGACTGAAGAAAACTCAATGTATTTGACCTATGATATTGCAAGGATTATTGAAAGTGCCGTGGGCTGCTGAAAGAACAAGCAGGTCTGTCTTGGAAGAAATACAACCAGAATTCTCCTTAGAGGCAAGGATGGTGAGACTTAATTTCTGGTACTTTGAACACATTGTCAGAAGAGACTAGTCCCTGGAGAAGGACATCATCCTTGGTAAAATGGAAGGGCAGCAAAAAAAGAGGAAGGACCTGGATAACATGGACAGACACAGTGGCTGCAAGAGTGGACTCAAACCTAAGAACATCGTAAGGATGGCACCTTATTGGATGGCGTTTGGTTCCGTTGTACATAGGGTCACTATGAGACTTAATGGGACCTAATGGTGTCACACCATCCATCTGTCATTGGAGGCTTGCATATTGTTATGAAGCTGAACAGGCTTCAGCAGAACCTCCAGACTAAGATAGACTAGGGGTTTGGTGATCTCTATCCAAATACTCAGCCTATGAAACCACACACCCCCTCTCTCACTGCCATCGAGTCAATTCTGACTCAGAGAGACCCTATAGGACAGAGTAGAACTACTCCTGTGGGTTTCCAAGACTGTAACTCGTTACTGAAGGAGAAAGCCTCATCTTTCCCCTGCGGAACAGCTGGTGGTTTATGAATTGCTGACCTTGTGGTTAGCTACCCAACGCCTAACCCACTACACCACTGAGGCTCTTGAAAACTCAAAATATAACAATATCTAATCTTGTTGTCATCACCATGAGTTAAGGGCTTACTTGACAGCTGCTGACAACAATAAAACAGACATTCAGAACTCCTATGGAATACCTTTCCATTTCCCCTCCGCCAAACCCTGGTAACCACCAATAAACGTAGCTCTTTATACACCAGGTGATTCTAGATAATTTGTGCATGTAGGAGCAAACAATTTGTTCTTTGGTGGATGATTTACTTCATTCAGCTTAATGTTTTCAAGGTTCATCCATATAATAGCATGTATCAGAACCTCATTTCTGCTTATGACTGAGTAATATTGATTATATGCATGGATCACATTTGGCTCCTCCCATTCATCTGTCGATGAACCTTGAGCGGTTTCTACCTACTGGCCTTTGTGATATTGTTGCTGTAAATAGTGGTTTACAAGCATCTGTCTGACTGCCTGCTCTGAAGACTTCTGAGTGCATTTCCAGGAGGAGAATTAGGGTCGCCATCTTGGACGGAAGATCTGTTGCAGAAGGCTATCCTAGACGTTATAGGATTTTCAGCAACATCTTTGGCCTTTACCCACTAAATTCCAGTAACACATGTCCTTCCCAGTTTTAACTTGACTGGTCTGGATGTGACCTGCTCGTCACTTCTCAATGATTCCAATGCACATGCGAGCTGTTCCCATATATGTTCCCCAATTCTGATTCTAACCGGAAATTTACTCAAATTTGATGGTTCATGCTTTTTTTCCCCTTTTCTTTCTTTTTAACCTAGTAATTAACTGTCCCTGCATCTAGCTGCCTTACTTGTATCAGGGTTGGTCTCCAGCCCATGCATCCAGCATCTGACTTCAGACCAGCCCTGTTTTAGTCCTTCATCTTAGAACGTTACCTTTTCCTCAAATATTTGCTCTCCAGTGAAGATGCATTCTCAAGGAAATTTACACACTGACACGAGGCCACATGGTCGAGGGTGGGGGGAACTGGGGGGCAAAAAATCTTTGTGACAATCTCAAAGTCCCTCAAGGAGAGAGATTTTCCTCACAGCCGGTATCATGAGAATAAAAGTTTTTCACTCATGCCTGGGTACATGTGAAGGAGAAAGCATGAAAAAGCAAAGGGTTAAGTACTGTGTTAGGCGGGGTTGTCTAGAGAAACAAAACCAGTAACCCTTGTTGAGATAGTTAATGTTTATTGTTGCAACCTGGCCGGTAAACACAGGTGGGATTAATTGAAGGGTAGAGAGCCTCGCCTCTCTTGTCTCTTGCTCTTTGAACAACGGACCAGTGTGCGGCTGCCTTGCTGGTTCTGTGCTTCAATTTGCAAGCTACCTTACCTGTGGGACACCTAACCCGTGGACTGTGTAACTGTAATTTGAGATTCCTTCAAGACCTCCTTCGCCACACTATTGGAACTTACCTCTATTGAGCTGGGGACTGTTGGTGACCTGTCTTGCTGTTTGCTGCCTGTGACTGGATAGCCTGAATTGCTCTACAGAGGACTACCCAGCGGCCCTCAAGACTTGAAGGATTTCCAGTGTCTCACAACTGTCTCACAGGAGTGAGTTGACTGAGCCATTTGTACTGCTTTATAATTTAATTAACTGTTTATTTCTTATTTTATCTATCTATGTAAATTTATTAGCATTCTGGTTTTGTTTCTCTAGAAAACCCTGTCCAACATACTCATATATGTGCAAGAAAGAACTTTATATCATGTGGTAATTCTATACCAAGGATGCAGCCCAGTCCAACTCAAACCTTTGGATCCGATACTAGCCAGAGCTCTCTCCAGACTCATGTAGCTTCAGGCCAAATGACACAGCAAGGTGAAATGGGAAGCAAGGAGATCACAGGTTGGTGGGTGCAGAGTCACAGGGATCCACGCTAAGTGGAAACATGGAAGGGTATGGACAGCTCTCCAGGTCAATGGCTCCCATAAGGCTGCCTCTGGAGGCAACACAGCGTCCCAGCAATGGGACAAGGATCACCAGGCTGTGACTTGATTGATAGATATGACTCCACCCCCACACTTTCACATAGGTAAAATTTGACATGAAATCCCACTATTTCTGCTTGGAGCAGCCAATGCACAGAGAGGACTGTAGGACTGGCCCCGCCATAAGACAGGACACCCCCTCACTGACCCAAAGCACTATAGGGAACAGCACTGGAGACACAGTGCAGGAATTGTACCCAGTCTGACCACCCCTCCCCCAACACTGAAGTGAAACACGAAGGGAGCTCAACAAAGCAGCAAGGGAATGCAGAAAATAGACTTAGAAATTGGTGGGCAGGGCTTGGCACTTCACCAGACCCCATTGTAAAACGGTCATAAGGGTCAGCAGACAGAACTAGAATTATTGATAGGCTGGTTTTTGTTGTTGTTGTTGTTCCTTTTTCTCATGTCTATCCATATAAGATATGGAGGAGAAACAAGCCCGAGGAGAAAATAATGGAGCCGACAGCATGGCGGGGGTTTGGGGTGGCATGGGAGTGTAGGAGGTGGGAGAAAGGGAGGGGAGAGTCAACAGGGACAAATGAGCGATAAAACAACTAAACGTGTCACAAAGAAAGAACGGGTCAGCCAGAGTGCAGTTTAGCACCGACGGAACATACAACATTCCTCCAGTTCTTTAATGCTCCAACATCCCCCACTATCATGACCCCAATTCTATCTTACAAATGCGGCTAGCGTAGACCAGAGCATGTACACTGGAACAGATAAGAGCTCTTGACACATGGAATCCAGGACAGATTAAACCCCTCATGGGAAAATAATGAGAGTATTGACACAATGAGGGTAGGGGAAGGTAGGGGGAGAAGGGGGAGAAAAAGGGAACCGACTACAATGATCAATGTATACCCTCCCCACCCCACCCCACAACAGAAATATGGATGAAGGGATACAGTGGATGGCGTAAGATATGAAAATAATAATTTATCATTCATCGGGTTCACAAGGGTGGGAGGGAAAAAAGAGGAGCTGATGCCAAGGGCTCAAGCAGAAAGAAAATGTTTTAAAAACAATGATGTCAACACATGCACCAGTGTGTTTGATACAATTGATGTATGGATTGTTATAAGAGCTATAAGAGTCCCCAGTAAAATGATTGATTAATAAAATATTATTAATCTCTGGCTGGTGCAAATGGTTATCAAACTTGACCGTCAGAATAGAGGTGACTCTATGGGAGGAAGCTAGTGACTGGGGAACATAAGGGGCCTCGGTGGTGGTGCTGGCCATGCATTGCTTTTTTGATCTGGTCACCAGTGTGTTCTGTTTTAGCATATTTATTGCGCTATTTGTTTCTATTTTGTGTACTCTTCTGCTTATATAATAAATTTCAAAAATACATGTAAATAATCTTGCCTTTACAGCTGTTGCATCCTCACTCTCACATTGGAAGACCAGGAACTGTGGAGGCAGAAGGTAAGCACATTCCAGGAAGCCTCTCTTGTCCTTTTCTTCTCCTTTGTCCCATAGTCACCCTCTGCTGGGATACTGATGCATAGACCAGGAGCAGCCAATACGGCAATAAGGGGGCTAGGCGTACCATATTGATGGATTTCACAGAAAGAATGTCACATAATAGAAACCAGACAAAAAGGTATATACTGATGATTAAATTTATATGAGGCACATAAACAGATCAGACCTGCTGGCATCCAGACAATTCCACTGAACACACACCTCCTGAGACCACAGAATTTGGCTCTAAATCAGGTAAGGTGCTGTGGGATTTTCTTACATTTCATCTGAGTTGTTTATCCTTAACTCAACAATCTTGCAGCAATGACAGTATCAAACTGTGGCTCTCAATGGGATCCACTGGGGCAGTCACCATCTCAGTACATGTCATTCCGGGCTGCAGGTCATCTCTTTTGAGGGCCTCGACTCATCACAGAAGCTAATGTGCTTTTCCCACTGATGATACCATTCTGGTCATCCCAACATCTGTGTAAAATTCTGGATCACACACAAATGTGAACCGGGGCATTTATTTCACTAGCAGAGTACACCTGCATCCTAAATAATGTATGCTGAGCAACTGCTCATGACTATACATGAAGACCTAGGTGAAGAGTTGTAGACCCGGGAGGTTCATCTATAGCCGGAAAGATCCAAGACTTTCAAATTCAATAAATCTGGACACGATTGAGAGAACAGAGACATCATTATAGACAGAAAGTGGTTTGCAATTGCAGCCCATGATGATTGGGGAAGCAGATGTAAGTTAGAATGATTTTTATATGTTCTGATGGCCCCCACCGGGTGGGAAATTAAATAAGCAAAAGGTCTGATTGGGATCCACATTTGGACCACTGAGCAGTTGGAGAGAGGTAGATGCAATCAGGCAGCATGCGCTTGCCAGTAGGAAATGAATGGAGCTCAATTGCTCAATGCAATCCATTTGTTCAGTTAGCTTTCCATTCTCAGACATTACTGGACCTTGTTACATGGTTCAACTAGGGTATTATCAATTTTAGATGTTCCCTGCCCTCCTCAAAAAATTGTATTCAATTGTTTCCATCATTCTAACATTAAACAAAACTAAAGATCTGTGTATGGAAAATGATATTGATGATATATGACTCCTGCCTTCAAGGAACCTATTGCTGTTTGGGTTATCAACAGCAACGACCCCTCAAAGCTTCGGATCTCAGCAGAACAGCTAGAGTGACCTCCGTTCTAGTTTGTCTAGCACTAAGGTATTCTAAAGTAGCCCTGGTGGTGCTGTGGGTTAGGCATCTGGCTGCTAACCACAAAGTCAGCAGTTCAAATCCACTAGTCACTCCTCAGGAGAGAGATGAGGAGACTGTCTGTTATTATAAACATGTACAGCATCAGGAACCCTATGTAGGGTTGTCATGAATTGGACTAGACTTGATGGTAGTGAGTTTTGGTTTAGCGATGCTCTTAGGATGCCAAACCCAGGAAAACCAAGACAAAGTGATCACCTAATAACTTCTCTTATGCTTACACATGTAAAACCGGGGCAATGCTCAGCAGTGACAATTCATATCTACTTTTTTCACAGTTACCTCACACAACTCAAAGGCTTAGTCTGGAATCCCTCCAGCCCACTCATTCTCATGCCCAGCAGTTGATGCTGGGAAGACTCAAACATTGGAGATTGAGATATCTAGGACTCTAAGGCCATTTCTACCGCTGTCCTCTCCAGTACGGGGGCTTCCAGATAGCCAGACTTCTGACCTGTCAGCCCATTTCCCAAGAAGCTGTGTTGCCCCTTGTGATGCATTATGTGCAATCCATCTCAGAAAGCAACTTCACATTGTTTCCCCGGCATCTCCTTTATCAAGATGGTCCCAGCAGCCTATCCAGGTTCACTGATGAGTAAATAAATAAATAAATAAATAGTGAATTGATGAATAAATAAATAAATATTAACATAGCAGTTTCTGTGGAGTTGATGCCAACTCATGGTGATCTCATGTGTCAGAGTAGAACTGCACCTAATAAGGGTTTGGGGTTGTTGTTGTCTTTTTTTTTGGAAAATTTTGAAATTCAGACTTTTATTTATTTTAAGATTATTTACTAGGCACATAAATTTCCCCTTCCATGTATATTTCTTTTTTATTTCTATTTTTTTTAAAAATAATTACATTGGGGGCTTGTCAACTCTTACCACAATTCATACGTATGTCTATTGTGTGTCGAGCACATTTGTACATTTGTTGCCCTCATCATTCTCAAAAGGGGTTTAATGGCTGAATTTTTGGAAATAGCTTAACAGCCTTCTCTTCCAAGGGGCCTCTAGTAGAAATAGACACTGTCTCGTGATGGTGAAGTGCCAAGAACATGTAGACCCTGAAATTTTAAAAAAACACGTTTTATTGAGTTGAGTGAAAATTTACAGCCCAGATCAACAATTTTCAACCTTATCTTTTATGATTTTGAGTTTTGTTTTGCCCTTTCCTTCCATTCTATCCAGAATCTTCTAACGTGATCCCTTTTAGAATAGCTGGTAGTGGAAGCTGGTCACTATCTATTCTTCCAGTCTCAGGCTCATAGATACTGATACTCTTATGATCTACTAAACTAATTGTCTCCATGTTCCTTTTGATTGTACTACTCTTATTTCTTTCAGAAACAAATAGACCAATAGCTTCACCTTAGATGGCTGCTCATGAGCTTTTAAGACCCCAGTGACTATTCACAAAACTAGGATGTAGAATATTGTCTTTGTGGACTAAATTACAACAATTGATGTTGGTGTCCTCTGGGACTATGGTCCTGAGCCACTATGCCCAGTGTGGCTAATTCTCTGAAGATGCTGGTTATATCTAAGAAGTTTTCATAACTCTGCCCCTGTACGTACCACAGTATTTATGGATATATTTCCAGTAAAAGTACCCATGTACAAATATCTTCTGTTCAAAATAAAGAAATATATGCACATAAATATACACATATTAGTGTGTCTATATGTGTGTGTATCAGCCTCGCTCCAACACCTGTTCAGGCTGCATGTCTAAACATGATCTTAACATAGATCATTGTTATTGCAGTATTGTGTATGTAAGAGGGTGTGCCTTTGTTTCCCTTAGCTCTTTCAGTCCTCCTCGTGTCTTCCCCTGTCTCTGTCTATTTTTCCCAACCTTCAGCTGGTTGTATTTTGTCATCCCCTTCACCTAAGTTAACACATACCTATCCTCTAGTTAATGGCCTATCCTTTTTCCCCTCCCCATACTCCTGGTAATCATCCAAGAATGCTAATCGTCCAAGAATGCATTGGTATTTTTCATGTGAAACCTTTTCTTGACATTTTAAAATAATAGTCTCATACAATATTTGTCCTGTTTGTGATGGATTGATTTTACTCAGCACAATGTCCTCCAGGTTCACCCGTGTTATGAGGTGTTTCGCAGAGTCAACATTTTATTCTTTTTTTAAAAAAATACTTTCACTGGGGGCTCTTACATCGCTTATCACAATCCGTACATTCGTCCAGTGTGTCAAGCACATTTGCACATATGCCGCCATCATCATTTGCAAAGCATTCCTTTCCCACTTGAACCCCTGATATCAGCTCCCCATTCTTCCCCCTCCCTCCCCCTCTCCCCCTCCCTCAGTAACCTGAGTCTTCCACTGCTGCAACCATTTTTTCTGCAACTACCACATTAGAAGAGACCAGAGAACAATCAACACGGTTATTGCGAGTGGGCTGATAACTGCCATCACATTATATGTGCTTTAAGGACACAGAGGAGAGGGAAAGGCTTCCTGCAGGAGGTGACCAGGTTATAAACAATGGCAGAGGTTGTAAACATTGCCTTCTAGACAGAAGGAACAGTAATCACAAGGGCCCTGGCAAGCAGCGTGGAGACGTGGAGCAGGCAGGGCAGCTGATTCCGGATGCACACTGCTCACGCCGGGGTGTCACTCACAGGGATGAAAATGCTGCCCTCCGGAACAGTGCTGGGCGCAATCCATTCCTCCGTCTTCGGCAGTCTAGTGGGAGAGAAGCCAGGAGACGAACTGTTCAGCAGCTAAGTAGCCAGAGTACAGATCTAAGCAGGTCCTCTACAAAAACGATACGAAAAAAAAACCCAGAACACTGGAGAACTTATCCTGGAGACAATTGGAAACCACCAAAGAATTTAAATGAGGAGGAAAGGGCAACGGAATCAGAAATTCCCATTAGTGGAAAGAAAGACTCTACAATGGGTTTGGAGGGCATTTCTTCTAGCTCTTTTTGTCTCTAATAACTATACCTTATTTACTATTTATCACCTAGGAACCCCCCCCCCGGAAGCCTAGTCAGGAGAAGCAATAAGGTCAGGTTTATTTTTTTCTCTAGATTTCATTATCCAAGCACCACCCCCACCCCACCACCAATAGCAGCATTCAAAGCCTCCTAGCAATCAGCTCTAAACCCTTGTTGCATGGGGAAAAGCAACATTTAAGCTAATGAACGACTAAGGTAGTTACAGGTGGCAGTAAGTGTTATCAGGAAAATAAAAGCAGATGGTAAGGGAGAGCGTGATTCGGTGGGGCGGGGATATCAATAAGGGTTACCCAAGGAGGGAGTTTTGGAGTGACAAGTATACGTCAGCCTTATGAATCTGAGAGGAGAGGATTTTAGGAAGCCAGGACCGTGAATGCAATGACTGTTAGGTGGAATCAGATGTGTTAGGCTCAAGGGACGACAGAAAATGTGAGTGTGGCTAGAAAAGATAGCTGAAGAGTGTGGTAGGAGGTGATGAGTCGGCAACTAAGCAGGAGCCTAATAGGGCAGGGGTTTTACACCAAATATTGGGACATTACCGAGGAGGTGAGGGGAGGGGAGTAGCATTGCATCACACACTGTTAACATACCACTTAATACCCCCCAAGTCTCCTTTCTTGATTTGGCCTTTGTATTTTATGTAGGCACAATCCAAACCACCTCACTTCATGCCTCTGCCATGTGCTTCCTGACCCCTCAGGCTAACCTCCACTGGCATTGAAGCATAAGTTACTGAGACACTCACACAGAACCTATACAAATATAACACAGACAAAGAGAGAGTTAATGTCTCATGACGTGTGCTTTAATCAACAAACAACAGGAATTGGCGAATATTTCCTCCACTATCGCCTTGGACAATCTTCCTTGAGATGTAGTTTTTATATGGCTTGTTGGACACAACTCTTGAGCTAGAGAAATCAATTGCACTTGATAATAATCAAGTCCAGCTCAGTAGCAGCCTTTGTTGGCTCTTCATCCTTCCTTCCCAGTTTCCCTTCCTCTCTCCCTCACACCAACGTCCTAGGATATCACACTTTAATTTATATACGGTAGTATCATATAACCTTTACTAGTCTATCTTGTGGGAGACATGGGGCTAAGCTAGACATGATCAGATTTGTCCTTCAGAAAAGCCACTCTGGATTGATTCTACAGGGGCGAGTTTGGAAGTCAGGGAAGGCATCATTGGAGGCTTTTTCACTTAAAGGATGCCGATGCCTGTGATGAGGGGCGGATACGAGGAAGTAGGTAGATGGACTCATGATGTACCTTAGATGCAGAGATGGATTTAAAGAGTTTCATTTCAGCTGGGGTCAGTTTTTCAAGATGGGACGGGGGAGAGGGAGAAGCCCATTCCGTTGCTAGCATACCAGATTGGGCTAAGGTCACCCCAAATCAACAAATACCCCTACAAGAGTGAATGGAGAAGGCAGCTGCATTATTGTAGTGGGTAAACTGGGAGATACAACCTCCCATTGGAAAACAGTGCTTAACAATATTTATATAGAACTCAAGGGGAGAACTATGTTCCTAATTTGATACTTTTGATAAAGTGGCTATCCTACCCTTGGTGACCCAAGCTGGTAGCCTTGTGCTATAGGCTACTGGGACTTTAGACACTGTCCTTTCAAGCTGCTCTGTATCCTTAATAGGCCACACCTATTCCACACACGAAGTGGAATCCTCACTAGGTAAACTGGGCTTTGCCTCAAACTTCTATAGTAGATTGATGGAACTGGCAGACTCCTGTAGACGGAAACATCCTAGATTGAGAAGAAGCAGATGACTGCTATTCCAAGGTTATGGAATTGTCGATCATTGGACTTGGGTTCAGATCCCCTGATCTGAGGGTTCCTAACGAATGGTGGCTTTGGACGACCATATATTTACTATTTTAATGCCCTCGTTGCTGTCTTATGACATGTATTGCTCTTGTAGGTATGGTTCTGCTCTTGTAAATGAGTGTTATTGAAAGTTTTACCTCATTACCAACCCCCATGGTTTGTGTAAATAGTGCCCAGTAATCTAAGAGTTTAATCTGTATAAGGCAATGATAACTTTATTGCAGTTTGAAGCCATGCTATACTTGTATAATTTCTTTTACTCAACAGTGTTTTAAATTCTATACCATTGGCTAAATTAATGACACTCTCAATAGAATGACCGTATGCCCCAGGGAGATGATTTATAATGTTGTCCATCATAAAATGGTAATGATATCTTTAAGGTGAAAGTTTGGGGTTCGCAATTAATTCCACTCCAAAATGAATAACAATTAGTTCTTATGACATGGTCCTGCTTAATGCTCACCCACAAGAAGAGATCACTGAAGATGTGAGTGCTGTAGTAAAGTGTGATGAAGCAACCAGATGGTGCCTGGCTATCAGAAAGAATAGCATCTGGGGTCTTAAAGGCTTGTCTTCAGACAATCACCCTCTAAGTAATATTTCAGCTAAGTCCACCAGCCTGTGGGATCCAAGGATTGGAAGACCTAATTCTGAAGGAGGGAATCGTATCAGAGCTTAAATTGTGAACACCTGGTTTGCAGAAGGCTATGGAGGACAGTGGAAGTGCAAAATCTTTTTTGCAGTGTTCCCACGTGGATTGTCTCCAGTGAAGACATATGTACAAATGTGTTTGACAAAATGGATATATGACAAAATGGGTTGTGATGAGAGCTGTAAGAGCCCCCAATAAAATTAAATTTTTTTAATTGTGTAGGAGACACAAGAGGAAGACAAAAACATATCTGAGTTTCCTGGAAGAAATTTCATGTGGAAAACAGGGACACTAGCCACCACAATTTCCTCTATTTTCAGAAAGAACAAGAGAGAAAGAGAGAGAGAGAGAATTGCAAAGTCTATTATAGCAGAAATAAGTAGGTTAAAATAGGATACCTTTCATTTGATCTCCTTGTTGATCCATTTTAAAATTGTTTTAGCTTGTTATTTTCTGTTTATCGTTGCCTGAGGTTTCTCTATGTTTTGAGTGTCATTGTTTGAGCTTTTTAAAATTTTTTCTTTGCTTGCTTTTATCTGCGTACGAATTCCAGGATAAGTAGATCTATAGAGACAGTAAGTGGGTAGGGACCTCGAAGGGGAGGACTGAGGGAACTGAAGCTATGACAACAAGGAATATGAGAACACAGTTTTCTGAAATTGATTGTAGTGATGATTGCATGAATCTTATTAATGTGATTGAATGATTAAATTGTATGATATGTGAAGTATGTGCCAATAAAACTTTAAAAGTTTTTTTTAATACTGTTATCTCTTCATTCCATTTTCCACACAATTTTTGCAGTTCCCTTGTATATGCTACAAGAGTTGACTCCTAGACTTAGGCAAATAGTCAATGATGGAGCCCTTTATTAAGAGGGAAAACACAAGAGAAAGATTAAGCTTGGGATATTTGATTTGCTCCTCTAATATTGTCTGAGCATTTACTACATGCTGTTATTGTTAGCTGCTGTAAAGTTGGTCCCCCGACACACGACAACCCCACGCACAACTGCCTGGTGCTACATCATTCCCATGATGGTGATCACTTTCAGAGTCAGATTCTGAGACCTTTATTCCTAAGCCATCATAGTCTGGAAACTCTGCTAATACCTTTACAGCATCATATCAAGTGGCTATACACGATGACTCAAACCCAGGTCTCGCACATATTAGATGAAAATTCTACTGCTGAATTATTAATGTGCTCACTGTGTGCTAAGTAGTGTGGTAGTTGCTGAGAGATCCAGTTCCTGACACAAGAAACTCAACAATAATAGTACCTAATGGGCCATAAACATACTCATGAAGGACAAAAAGCTTAAGCAAAATCTTGAAGGATGAATGAAAGTTCGTCAGACAAAGGAGCAGGGAATAAAGCGATCTGGAGAGTAAATGCACATGTGTAGAAAGTGAGAAAGCAAGGCCCGTGCAGTTACGAATGTTGACATGAATGCCCAGAAGAAATGAAACAATGAAAGAAGAATCTTGGAGCCAAGAGGTGCAATCCACGTGGTGGGCTTTGTAGGCATTCTAAAGTGGTGGGTGTTGTTTTGTTTGTTTGCTTTTCCTTTAACATGGTGGCTAAAGGAGCAGCACTGAAAGGGTCTGGGAACCACATAAGAACTTTTTCACATAGGATTTCCTTCGCCTAGAACATTGTTCTCCCCACTTCCTGACAATGTCCTACTCATCTCTCAAGGCCTGGATTCCTGACTATCCCACTCTTCTGGGGCTCTTCCCTGTCCCCAAAGTCCCAGTGCAATGCACTTCCAAGTTCCATGATTCCACAAACTGGACGTAGCCTTGAGTGCCCCACAACTTCCTCTCACCCAAGCTTATAATCTCTTCAATGTTCAGGAATTAACTGAATTGAGCACTTTAGATAAGTGTGAGAAGAACCATCACAAGCCCTACATAGCTATGCATGGGAAAAAGTAAAAGCTCCAAACCACAGACGACAAATGTCACTCATCCTTGTAAGAAAACTAAGCGATACACTCAGGTGAGAGGAATCAGGCAAAGGATCATCAAAGATGTCTGTCATCGACTCAGGGATCATCAAAGACATTCCTGTCATTAACTGTGACCCAGGGATATGGGCAATGATGTACCTTGGAATCTAACTAGTCTAGCTTTCCAGACATAGAGACAACTCTAACTGCTGGGCTCAGGCAAGTGATGTAGACATTTACCTACATAGCCCACCAGACCAAGACCTCATCCTCTTTACACAGCACAAGAAATGGCTTTCACTGAAAGACTGATGTATTTTGCCAATGCAAACTTGAGTTGGCCCTGATCCAATGGATGGAGGCAGAGGTGAAAGTGTCCATGTCTCCTTAAAAGGCTGTTATCCCCTTTTGCACAAATGGGATTTATTTTTTTTGCAGGTTTAAATGTTACATTCAAAATAAACCCGAATGACCAAAATGTTTCACTGAATAATCCATAATAAAGATAAAAGCCACCTGCACTGGGGGAGGCACTGACCGTACTCAAAATTGCTTGAGTGCTTGGAACTTCCTGAATGAAATTCTCAAGTGGTTTCCAAACAACTTAAAAAGCTCATCTGTCCAGAGGTAATTAGAACTGTCCAAAATTAGGGTCACCATATTTCAGTCAAACTAAAAGTAGAAGGAAATAAAACTGATTAGAAAGGCAAATACAAAATAAAATAAGAGAAAATCACCAGTGCTCAGTGGATTTGGATAATATGAAGATTGATTATATGGCTACAAAACCGAGAAAGAGAGAGAGAGAGAGAGAGCGAGCGAGCTAGCTCCTGGTGACACAATGGTTACATTCTCAGTTTGAATTCAATTAGAGGCTCCTTGAAAGAAAAAAAGATCACAGCCATTGAAACCCATTGGGTGAACTGGACTCTACCTCAGACACACTTGTAACTTGAGGACTTAAGCTGGAAAACACATGGTATCTGAGGAAGCAGAAGACAGCTGTACCAAGAGCGGTGCGCTGTTCATTGGCGAACAAACAAGGTCTTGCTGCATCAATGCCCTGTATGCTGTATTAAGATACATTCTCTTCTGGCAAGCCTGTGGAGGCCATTCTGTTATATTTTACTGATGCTTGTGTACAATAGGGTGTATCTCAGCGTTGCACTGGCATTAGGGGTCACCCTCTTGAAGCTGTGTAACTTGTTTCTCTGTTTTTCAGTAAAAGATACCCAGGAAGGTTGAACCTATAGTAAAAGAAAACAATACCGGTTTGGGGGGAGGGGTGATATGGAGGTGTGGGGGCCATAAGAAGGAAATGACTTCAAGAAGTCTAGGAGGGGAAAGTACGTCTGGAAACTGATTATGGAAGAAACTGTACAATTATGTTTGACATGATTGAATTATGGAATGACATGACATATGTTTTAATGTCTAAGTTACAGCAAATTAAAAAAATAGATACAGTAATGAGTTTTTAGGTCACACTAAATCCTAGCTCAAGCTTAAGAACATTTAGTTCTTACATCATGGCCCTGCTCGATACTCAACTCCATGGACTGATCACTGAAGAAAAGGGTGCTACGCCAAAGTGTGGCAAAGAAAGCAGATGGTGCCCGTCTATCAATCAAATTGTGTCTGGGGTCTTAAAGGCTTGTATTCAAACAAGAAGCAATCTAAGCACGGAGGCAACTAAGTCCACAGAGAAGAAGCATACCAGTTTGTGTGATCCAAAGATGACAATTACAGAATTTGAATATGGTGAAGAGGAAAGTATCAGAGCTATTTTGAGCACCCAATTCGGAGAAGGCTGTGGAGCCCAGGGCAAAAGGCATCTGCAGAGTATTCAGAGTACCTAGTCAGACGAGGCCACTGGCAGATCTGCTCTAGCCAAAGTCAAGAGTTCCAAACAGCCTTACTATCAGTCAGAGACCATTGTAGTCCTGATTATGTGGGATCAAACCCGGTACCAGTTGTACTCCCTACAGACACGATCTGAATTAGTACTGGGTGCAAATATCTCTTAGATATTCCATAACAGAAATGTCTTCCCTGGCTTTTTGAACATTAATGGAATCTTCTCCCTTTTATGCATATTTGTATTTTTGCCTTTATACTAATATGAGCTTAGCCTTACCATCTCAGTGTGATTTTCTTGCACTGTTTTCTGTTGGTTTCCCAGCAGTGAATCACAGGAGGAATGGATATATGATGATATTAACTGATACAAAGTGTTGTAGGGAAAGCAGGGTGGGGGACGGGAGATGGAGAGGGAAGGGGATTTCGGGAGTGAACAGTGGGGGATGGGAGGAGGAGGGGGCACTAGAACTGATCATAATTTGAAGGTGACGTGACTGTGGGGTGGGGTTGGGGGTAAGGCTCTAAGATAGACGTGGTGGTGATTGTACAACTCCCCTTGGTGTAACTAAATGATTAAACTGTTCAATTGTATGAAATGTGAATTCTGTGACAATGAAACTGTTGGGGCCGGGGAAACCTATGGAGTGCAGTTCTACTCTGAAACACATGGGGTCACCATGAGTTTGTATCGGCTTGATGGCAATATGTATTGAATAATAAAGTCAAATAATTACAGTTCTACTATCATCGAGTTGATATCAACTCATAGAGACCCTATATAGGTTTCCGGGGCTGTAAATTTCATGGGAACAGATAGCCCCAACTTTCTCCTGAAGTATGCCTGGTGGGTTTGAACTCTTCACTTTGCAGGTAGCAGTCCAACACTTACCCAACAGTGCCACCAGTGCTCTTTATAAATTGTTATATATGTATGTAAATAAAAATATCTGTGTATGTAAAATTTACAGATGAGGCCACTACGGAATCCTAGCCTAAGATAATGGCCTTCACTCCACAAAAAGAAATGGCAATGCAATGGAAGTACTTTTATGGTCATCTCGACAGTAAGATTGACCTCATAAAATAATGGGAGTTATATACATGTATGTACACATAAGCCAGATTCTCTACTTACGTAATTCTATGGGAATTCACAGAGTTATATTGGTTGAGAATTTGGCTTCAGCTTTCCTTATTATAGAAATTCCCATCAACTAGCATGAGATGAGGCTCCACACACACTGCCACAAAGCTTCATAGGCTGAGAATCTGGCTGACAGAGCACAGAATGATGTCCATCCAAACATCAACTTAGACTTTATCTGGCCTTGCTTTTCACAGCAGCTTGCATGATGGAATGAGCAAATGCCTTTGGCCTCTGGAGCTCTATGAATCAGTGCAACCCAGCATGGGAAGCCCCGGGCTGTCTGTCCATCTCAAAGGAGCACAATTCCTTCCCACCTCAATTGCCCTGCCTGTGAACTAGGTAGGACCAATTTCTGCTTCTCCTCTCTGGGGCTGAGCAGTCTTTGCTGTTTATGAAAGTGCAGTTTACAAATAGGACTTCCAGAAAATAGGCATTAAGAGCTCGAGCCAGGCAGTGGTTGCCAGGGAAAATGCAGTTATTTCAAGGTTAGCAAGTGCCAACACCACTCATTGAATTTGTGCCAAAACATGCATTTCAAAAAATGTTGTTTTGTTCCACTCATTATTTATAGAACATCACCTAAGGGCAGTGCATGCTACAAGCCAAAAATCTCATCCTGCATTTTATCAGAAACCCATTGCAGGGAAGGGGAGAAGGGAGAGGGAGGGGGACAATAAAATGAGATTTCTGGAAAATGCTAAAGGAACTTGTCTGGCTTGTTTTGTCTGGACTAGCAATGCCCACAGGGCAACTTGATAATAATCTTCAAATGCAAGGGAGTTGGAGAGCAGCTGCACTCTCTTGCTACACAAGACAGAAGAACAAAAGTAGCTCTGCCGCAGCACCCAAGATTTAGGCTCCTTAGAAGAGTTCTTTACTGAAGACCGTTAAGGAGCGAGACTGAGAGTTAGAGAAGAGCTTTGCATGGAGAGTGATATCTCCTGTGTTCTAGCTAGACAATTTAAGGGTGAGAAGCCAATTCGATGCTTTGTCAACCCAGAAATAACAGACGTCCCTAGAGGTAAACAACACACTAGGGAAATGCCCTGGTTCAAGGAAGGTTAACTATAAGTACAGGATATTTGTCACCAAGTTAGGAGCATAGATGTAGATGTAAGAGACCATGCTTCGAAAGCCATGCTTGAGAGTTGCATGTTTGTTGTTGTTAGTTGCAAATGAGTTAACTCCAATCATGAACCGCAGGTACAAGAGAACAAAGCATTGCCCAGTGCTGTGCCATCTTAATGGGTGCTGATATGCCCAAGTCCATTTGAGTGCCTGCCAGCCTAAGTGGTTCTGTCATGATCCATAGAATTTTCGTTGACTAATTTTAGGAGCCCTGGTGGTGTAATGTTTATGAGCTGGGCTACAATTTGCATGGTGGGGAGTTTGAAACCACCAGCAGCTCTGTGAGAAAAAGACTGGGCTTGCTACTCTCAAAAACAGAGTCTCTGAAATTCACAGGGGATCGCTTTGAGTCAGCAATGACTCGATGGCAGTGCGTGGTGGTTGGAAATACCGGAAGTATTCATAGCACACCAAGTCTTTTCGCAGGGTCTTAGTGTGGCCGAGCAGCGATCTGTTGAAACCTGTCTGCTTTGGGGCATCCTGCTGGATTTGAAATATGAGTGGCATCACTTTGTCACAGCTTTCAGCATCATAGTAACTCACAAGCCACTACGATAAACTGACAGATAGGTAGTACCTATGCTTGATTAATTTTCCTAAGGGGACAGGCACTCCCCAACATCACTGATGCTCAGCCATTATTCCAGGGGGTGGATACAGCAGTGAACATACACACACACTCTATCTATCTATCTATCTATCTATCTATCTATCTATCTATCTATCTATCTATCTATCTATATCCTACTGTTTCTAGATCAGAAGGCAGGCAACAAACATAATAAAATAAAATATACAATATGAAGAATGCCACTGTATAACATGCAAAAATTTGGTAATGGAACATACTGCTGTGTAAGCCATCACTGAAAGCACAATGCAATAATGTTTTATAAAGAAAGTGAAAAAAATTATGTGTGTGTACTAGTGTAGCATATATATTATATATACCTATTATATATAGTGCGGAACAGCAAGAGAATGAAGTGGCAAAGTCCCCAGGGAATGCTGAAAGTGGACTTTGGGGCCAGGGCGTGGTGCCCCAACAGACTGGACTGGAAAACGCTCCTAAGGGCCAGCAAATGATCCTTGAACTAACTACAAGCCTTTCTTTTGTGAAGTGTTTGTTTTGTTCTTTGTCAGTGGTTTGTTTTTGTTGTTTTGTTATCTGGTTGTATACTGTTGCTTTGTTTTCCTCTGTCTTGTTTTCATGCCTGTTAGTGTCTCCACAGGTCTGTCTGAATAGGACAGGCTGGATGAACTATCTGGAGGAAAAACAATGGGACCAACAGTTCCGGGGGGCTCTTGGGGTGGGGGGGTAAGGGGGTAAGGAAGTGGTGTTAACAAACACAGGGACAAGGGAACAACATGGGACCCAAAATGGTAGTGAGGGGAGAGTGGCAGGCCTGGTGGGGAATGATCAAGGGTAAGGTTGCATAGAGAAGAGGTATAGCTGTAGCCCAGGTGGGGACAGAGCATGGTAGTGGGGCAGGAGGAAAGTCAAGGGCGATGGAGGAAGGAGCTGGGAGTCAAGGGGCATTTATGGAGGTCTAGACAAAGACATGTGCATGCAAATATATATATGAGGATGGGGAAAGAGATCTATGTGTCTGTATTTATAGGTTTAATATTAAGGTAGTGGAAGGACCTTGGGCCTCTACTCAAGCACTCTCTCAATGCATGAATGCTTTATTTTATTAAATTTGCACTCTATGATGCTCACTCTCCCGACACAACTGCTGAAGCCAAAGTGGGTGAACAAGTAAATGTGGTGAAGAAAGCTGATGGTGCCCGGCTATCAAAAGAGATAGTGACTGGGGTCTTAAAGGCTTGAAGATAAACAAGCGGCCATCTAGCTCAGAAGCAACGAAGCCCACATGGAAGAACACACCAGCCTGTGTGATCGAGTGGTCCCAAAGGGATCACTTATCAGGCATCAAAGAACAAAAAATCATATCATTGACTGCACTCCTCCATGATACGATCGCCGAAGACAAACGGGTGCATAAGCAAATGTGGCGAAGAAAGCTGATGGTGCCCAGCTATTGAAAGAGATAGTGTCTGGGGTCTTAAAGGCTTGAAGGTGAACAAGCGGCCATCTAGCTCAGAAGCAATAAAGCCCACATGGAAGAAGCACACCAGCCGGTGCGATCACGAGGTGCCACAGGGACCAGGTATAAGGCCTCATGCAAAAAAAAAAAAAAAAGAATATATATATATGTGTGTGTGTGTGTGTGTGTATACCATAGTGAATGAAGGGGGAAGAGCAGAGTGGAGACCCGAGGCCCAAGTGTCGACCACTGGAGATCCCCTCATAGAGGGGTTTAGGAGAAGAGATGGGTCAGTAAGGTTTTGATGTAGTACCGATGAAGAACACAGCTTTCCCCCAGATCCTGGATGCTTCCTCCCCCCAACTACCATGATCCGAATTCTACCTTGCAGGATTGGATAGGGCAGAGGTTGTACACTGGTGCATATGGGAGCTGGAGGCACAGGGAATCCAGGGTGGCTGATACCTTCAGGACCAGGGGTGTGAGGGGCGATGCTGGGAGAGTGGAGGGTGAGTGGGTTGGAAAGGGGGAACTGATTACAAGGATCCACATGTGACCTCCTCCCTGGGAGATAGACGGAAGAGAAGGGGGGGAAGGTAGACTCCGGATAGGGCAAGATATGACAAAATAACAATCTGTGGATTATCAAGGGCTCATGAGGGAAGGGGGAGTGGGGAAGGAGGGGGAAAAAAAAAGAGGACCTGATGCAGAGGGCTTAAGTGGAGAGCAAATGCTTTGAGAGTGATTAGGGCAAAGAATGTATGGATGTGCTTTATACAATTGATGTACGTATATGTGTGGATTGTGATAAGAGTTGTATGAGCCCCTAATAAAATGTTTAAAAAAAAGAAAGTGAAAAAAGTATGTGTGTGCTAGTATAACATATATATTATATATACCTATTATATATAGTGTATATATATATATATATATATATATATATATATATATATATATATATATATATATATATATATATATATATATATACACACACAGTATGTCAGGTGATAAATGCAATGGAGATAAATTAAGCAGAGAAGGAAGTTGCAGTTTTAGGGTTTTAGGTGGTGCAGGAAGGCTGTATGTTAAGTTGATATTTCTGAGGAAAAACTTGAAGGAAGTGAAAGAGTAAGCTACGTGGGTATCGTGGACTGCCTGGTAGCACCCAAAATGACATGTGGCTGGAACTGTGGATGTGATTTTGTTTGGGAAAGGGGTTTATCTTTGTGAATGTAATTAACTTAAGAATATTAAGATGAGATCGTTCTGAGCTCTTCACCCAAATCAAAAACAAGTTCAAAACCCAAACCCATCTGGGGGATGGGCAACAGAAAAGTGGGTGAAGGGAGATGGCAGACAGTGTAAGATATGACAAAAAATAGTAATGTGTAAATTATCAAGGGTTCATGAGGGAGGGGGAAGAGGGGAGGGGGGAAAAGTGAGGAGCTGATACCAAGGGCTCAAGTAGAAAGCAAATGTTTTCAGAACTATGAGGGCAACAAACGTACAAATGTGCTTAACACAATGGATGGTTGGCTGGCTGGCTGGCTGGCTGGCTGGCTGGCTGGCTGGCTGGCTGGCTGGCTGGCTGGCTGGATGGCTGGATGGATGGATGGATGGATTGTAATAAGCATTGCACGAGAACCCCATAAAATGATTCAAAAAACCCAATCCAAACTTAAACTCACTGCTGCCGAGTCCATTCTGACTCATAGCGACCCTGTAGGACAGAGTAGAATCGCCTCCTTTGGACTTCCAAAGCTGCAAATTTTATGAGAGTAGAAAGCCTCATCTTTCTAACACAGAGAAGCTGCTGGTTTCTACCTGCAGAACTTGTAGCTAGCAGGCTAATTCATAACCCACTCTACCACCAGGATCCCTACATGAAATGACAGTGTCCTTCTAACAGACAGACGAGGGGAAAACCCAGAGGAAGTTCTTTGAGGATGGAATAATTCCGGGAGCCACCAGAAGCTAGAAACTGCAAGCAACAGATTTTCCCCTGGAGCCTCTAGAAAGAACTAGACCTACTGACATCTTGATTTAATCTCACAAATTATTATTCAAACCTTTACTCATTTTTCATTCACTTGATTTTTCCATATTGTTGAGTATTAAAAGTGTTTTATAGTCCTTTAGCAAATATATAATTTGAAAATGTATTTTTCAAATTTATTGTTTGTTTTTTCATTTTCTTAAAGGTGCCCTTGGCAAAGCAAACATTTCTAATTTTGATAATGCCCAATTTCTCTTTTACAGATCACACTTTCTATGCTATGCATCCAAGAACTCATAAGCTAATTCAAAAGCACAAGACATTTCCCCTTTATTTTCTTTTAACATTCCTACATATTAGGGTTTCATATTTTGAGTTGATTTTTTGCTGATAGCATGCGATATAATCAAGATATTTTTTGCATATGTATATCCAGTGTCCGATCTCTGTTTTCTCTTTTTAATGTATTTTCTCCTAAAACTTCAGATTATGTTGATCTATTTTAAGTTCATTCATCTTTTCCCTATCATTTCCATTCTGCTGTTGAACCCATTCAGTTGATTTCTTTTAATTACAAATATTGCATTTTTAGCACTAAAATTTATATTTTGTTCTGTACTGTTTCTGTCTCTCTGTTGAGAGCTTCTATCTTTCTGGTCATTTCAATAGTGTCCATCCTTACTTCATGGAATATGAATTACTGTGATAGTTGTTATAATTTATTTGCTAATTCAAACATCTGGATTATCTTGGTGTTAGCATGTGTTTATTTTTCCTTTTCTTCAAAAATTGGCCAGGTTTTTCTTGGTTCCCTGTATGTTGAACAATTTGAGTGCTTGCCTATGAATTTATCGGATATGAATTTGTGAGGCTATGTTCTGTTAAAATTCTCTGGAGAATGTCAACTGACTTTATTGTCTTAGTAGGAAAGCAATATTGATTAGATTCATACTGCACATTCTATCTTTTTTGTGTATGGGGGCAGTGACTCAAATGTCATTTCAAGTTTCAATGCACGGTGAGGGCGTTTGAAACAACGCAGCATATGTCACATTTAGAAGGTTTCCTGGGCCTTAATGGTGGTCTATCTCATAATTCCAGTGTCAGAGACGTGACTGTTCTGCTTTGGGTCTGTGCTGTGCATGTACAGGTAAGGAGTCAGCTCTGGATTGGTGTCAGTTTACACACAGAGTTAGGGAGAATCCCCTTTGCAGCTTTTTATTTTCTGGGATACCTTCCCACATTTTCCACCTCCCTAAATCCCTTTTTAAAAGTTAATTTGCTCAGGATAAAACTTCATTTTCCCAGTTGTAGCACACCTGTATTTTCATAGAGTTCTATACCACTGAGGCAGTGAAATAAAAAAGCGTGTATAGGGTTGGGGAAGGACTCACTAGATTTCCCTCCCACATGTTTCACAGAGGGGCACCTTTTCATGGTTCCAGTAGAAACAAGGATTAGATGCCTGTCACCACAGTAGTGCAAATCAGCAATACTTAGGGTAGGGCCAAGAAAGAGAAAGAGAGCTCTCAAGATTGGTTGATTCATTCCCTGCCTACTCTCTGGTTTTCAGAGACCACTTTCCCAATCCTGTCCCAAACGTCCCCAAAAGAGGGTCATTTTAATTGGAGTTTTTGTTTTCCAATTCTACATCACAGTTCTGTGACTTAGGCTGCCAGGCCACCTTTGAGCTAAGTCAGAAGATATAGGATGATAAAAAAGGAAGGGGGAATTCCACTGGTGCCGGTTGATCTTCAAGTTTTGGCTGCACTCTATCCACCTGCTTTTGTTCATACAGTAATTGTCTTTTGCAGTCTATCCAAAGGTGTTATTTGTGAGCAGTACAAGAAATAGACTAAGTGAACTTCAGCCATCTTGACTGGCATCAAAATTCTGAAAGTGCTTTGTGTGTGAAGGTGTGTGTGTGACAGAGAAAGACATATGTGGACCATTTCGATTGGGTATTTCTGATATCTTAGCTATTTGGATCAGAGAGAGCTCACCAAAGAGGTGGGTTTAGATGCAAATCAGAAGCGATCCCACGGACAGAGCCTCGAGGTACTTGAAGGATTGAGCAGGCATGACCAGAGAGAGAATGCAAACTCAAGAGCAGATTGTGCTGAGAGTCAAGTAAAGAGTGTATGTGAGGAAGAAGCCAGTCTACTGGGTCAAACACAGCTAAGAAGCCAAGTGATGTGACCTTTGAGAATTTACCTTTTGATGAAATAGACATATCTCACTTTATTGTGCTTTGCTTTATTATACTCTAAAGATAGTGTGTTTCTTACAAATTGAAGGCTTATGGCAACCCTTAGTTGAGCAAATTTATTAGCACCATATTTCTAATAGTATAGGCTTACTTTGGTAAATCTCAGAATATTTGAAAGTTTTTCAGAATGCTGCCGTGCATTTGATAGACTACAGTCGGCGTAGCCTATGAAGAGTGCTATAACCACTACAGTGCTGTATAAAGATAGCTAATATATGTACTGGGAAAACAACAAAACCCGTGTGAGTCACTTTATTGGAATATTCACTTTATCGCCCTGGAACTGGAACCGAACGCACAATATCCCTGAGGCATGCCTGTGCCTGTGACTGTTGGAGGAATGTAGGGAAATGAATTGCCATAGCTACATCTTATTATGACGTTCCTCAGTGTCCCTCCCTCGTCTCGGCCTTTGTTTTGCTTTGGTTCCTTCACCTGATAGTTTCTCCTCTGTTTATCCACATTGTGAACCACCTTGAACCTCACTCTTGCGTGAAGCCCTTTATATGTACCATAAATCCCAGGGACTTCCTTCCCTTATGAAGTCCCCTTATTTTCAGGGTATGTGCTACAAAGATACAGAAGGCAATGTGATGTCGCGAAGCTTTCCTAGACTCTGGAGTGAGACTGCTTACATTTGAATTCCAGCTCCACTTGTTACCACCTAAGTGGAATTGAGGTGGCTTCTTAGCTTCTCTGAGCCTCTTTCCCCTCATCTTTAACATGACATAAACATAATAATCTAATTTTTATTGTAAGAAATACATCAAATTAGATATATAATCTAATTTGATGTATTTCTTACAAATATTTAACCTTTGAGTTTAGTAAAGGGTATTTTTTTCTTGTCTTTCTTGCTATGCAATGTAGCATTGTTTTACGTATGTTAATCTTAATGGGTTCTTAAGTCCTCAGTTGCCAAAAGAAAGGTCAACAGTTCAAGCACACCCAGAGGCTCTATGGGAAAAATACACTTGATGGTGTGTTTCTGTAAAGATCACAGCCAAGAAAACACTATGGGACTTTTGTACTCTAGCACATGGGATCTCTATGAGCTGGACCTGCTGGCACCAAAAAACAATACAACAACAAGTTTTGTCTTACTAATAACCTCATAAAACCAACCAACCAACCAAGGAACCCACTTACTGTCATTGAGTTGATTGCAATTCACAGCAACCCTCTAGGACAGGGATGAACTTCCCCTGTGGGTTTCCAAGGCTGTAACTCTTTATGAGAGTAGAAAGTCTCATCATTCTCTAGAGGAAAGGCTGCTGGTTTTGAACTACTGACCTTGTAGTTAGCAGCCCGATGAGTAACCACTACCAACCAGGCTCCAAAAAGTCCAATACGCTTCAAAAAATTATAAAACAAAATTAACTCCAAAACAGACAATTAAAAATTTTTTAACAAAAGCTTCAGGAAAGAAAAGGATATTTCTTAATATTTCTTATCTCTATTAAGAATATTAATGACTTCTGCAACATTTAATTGACTTTGGAAGTAGCTCCTAGCCAAGAGTCATAAACCTACATATATCGTGCCTGGTTTGCAGGTAGTTCACGTGATGGATTCTTTTATATGGCCTCTCTAACCTTCTTCTTCTAACTTCCACCAAATGACTGTGTGTGATTTTGCACACAAATTGCCTGTGTGCCACCAAGGCCTTGAACGGCTTGCTAATAACGCACCTAAGGTGTGTGCCACCCTACAAGGGTATTGGTAAGTTTCACCAACTGCCAGACTTCAGAGAGAGCCAATGCCAGAGATGAGAGCTGTAACACCAGAGATAGAATGAGACAGCATGAAGCAGCAGCAGTGGCAAACAAGTCGGTGAAGAAGGAGAAGCAGAACCAGGAAAGCAGCGGAAGTCTGTGATGGCCTTGCTGGCTCAGGAAGCTATAAAATGTAGTGTCTTCAGGCAGGAGTCTTCCTGGTGAAGTGGCGTACCTCCAGGCACTTTCAAGTGAATCTAAAGAGTTTTGGAAGGCTTACTAGGGAAGAGCTGAGGCCAAGACAACCTTTTGAGAGCCAGGGAGAGGTCTCCTTGCAAACAAAGGGGAGAAGAGGCTGTTCTGACCGAAGAACTGTACCTTGAGTCTTCCCCGATCCTAAATTGTAAGCTGTTACATTCTCTTTTTTTTCCACAAAATTTTTCATCTTTATTTAAGTCCTTCAAAAGATGCAGCAACTATATTTTGTTATTGTTCCATTTCCATCAGGCTTACTTTTGAATGGCCTTTCAGTGTTGCGAAAATAGGATTTAAAAAATAGATACATATAGGATTTTTCCATCACCAACTTTGTGTGTGTTGTTGTTGTTGTTGTTTGAAGTAAACTTGTTAGTCACAAGACTCCGCGTCCATTTCAGTTTCACTTTCCTCCTTTTTTTTCTGTAAGCCACTCAGACCACTGTTTCAGTTTGAGGGCTAAGGAATCTGGAGGGAAACTGTAAGCTGTTACATTCTTAATAAACCCCACAATTACAAAAATTTTCTGTGCATTCTGTGTAGCCATTGCAATGAATTGTAGAGGCCAGAAGAGAAAGAGAGGGTGCTGTGGGCGAAACAGCTGGTGTCAGAACTGGGAAAAAGCTTGGCGAGAAAACCTATGCCCGACCTGTGCGTCAAAGGTATCAAGCTTGGGTTGTTAACACTGATAATGATTCTCCTTTCCCTCATGAAGTTAGCTAAAGAGGTCAGCTAAATGATGACACTGCTGCCACACGATTTTTACAGTAAGAAGTTACCTTCACGTGTGTGGGTAGATTCACAAGGAATAGGTCACAGAAAATATATGAAACAGGACACATTTCTAAGGAAAGTTTGAATCCTGTTTTAATTATGAGTATTGCAAACTATGAAATTCAACATGGAAAGGAACTGGAAGATATAAAGTAGGCAAATTATAGTAGAAAATTAACACTTTCAGTAAAGCGAAATTAAGCAGGGTTATGAAGAATTACAGAGCTTGTGGCTGAGACATTGTGGGATACAGAAAGAGTAAGGAGTAGGTGATCAGGGGATTAGTATCCGTTTCATTTTGGGATGATTTGACTTCTGGTCTCACGACATGAATGACTTTAACTGTGTTGATAAGCATGACCATCACCTTCCATACTATTTTCTGAAATGAGGAGACAGGCCCTGGGTGGGTAGTCCCTGAGGTGCCTTTCAACTCAAGCACCCATTCATTCAAAATACATTCATCAAGATATCCGCAGTGCTTGATACTACAAAAGACACTAGAGATACAAAGAAGAAAGCTGTGAAGTTGTAAGTTGGCCACCAAGGTATCTACCAACCTGGAATGTGAGTCTTAACATGTACTAAAGAGACACGAATCAATGGTGTTTGGTTTGCAGATAAAAAACAGGATGCAGCTTCCTGGCAGAGAAGTCACATAGGGAAAGATGGCTAACTGGTGTTGATTTAAAATGCAAGTGCACATGGTCCACTTCATAAGCCCCTTGCCCTCTATGACAACACAATCTAGTGTGGGAGGTGACAAGATATGTAGGACATTAAAGGAAATTAGCTAGGGCTGAGGTTATTTATTTAAGCATGTGAGGAATTCAAGAATACTTTCTGTGGAAGGGGATCCCTAGGTAGTACAAAGAAACTCAACTGCTTGGTGCTTGGAGTTCACACAAAGGCTCCTCCGAAGAAAGGCTTGACAATCTACTTCTAAAAATCAGATGCTGGAAGCCATTTGAAGCACAGTTCTACACTAATACACATGGGGTTGCCATGAATCAGAGTCAGTGCCATGACAGCTAATGATTTCCTGGAGGAAGCGATCTAGGAGCTCTGAAGCTGAGTTCGGAAAGAGAAATGAAGTGATTTGGGCATTCAAAGGAGGGCCAAGAATCCCAGCCTGGCCCTCACATAAAGAGAAGCAGAGGTTGCGGTCAGATAAGAAGAGGTGAAGTCGGAAGGACAGTAGGGACTATGGAGAGTGGTCAAGAGATCTTGTGGTCAGACCAAGCAGAAGACAGTTTAAGGGTTAAACTTTAAGCCATTGAAATCTTTTGATCAAGGATATAACTTGATCAGTTCAGAAAAATTATGCAAGCAGAGATTTTCACGCACCAATAGGAAGGGGCAGCTCAGGTAGGGATGAGACCAGAGTCAATGGACTATTGCCATAATTCTGGAAAGAAACAAGAAGAATGGAGTAAATCAAAGACTTTCTACACACAAGAAGAATATGACAGAAAGAAAACCCGCCAGATTGACTTTGAGTTCGAATTGCCAAAATGGTTGGCCATACATTCCATATTGGGTTTCTTCCTTTGACTGCCTCACTTCCCAATTGCCCAATATTTTCTAAGATTCTCTCCTAACTCAACTCACTCACCATCACCAAGTTGATGCCGACTCAGAAGCACCCTATAGGACAGAGTATAACTGTCCCTGGTTACAGGAATACATTGTGGGCCTTTCAGATCACAGCCCAATGCATAGCCATATGGCACCAGGACTCCTCCTACTAACTAGTTTTCCTTCAATCCTCACCTCTGATTCCGCTACTCAGGAAAGTCAGTTCAGCATAGGTTCAATTCCCAGCTCTACCACCTGCCAGCTGTTTTATCTTGACCTTGGCACATCATTTAACATTATAGACTACTGATTGCGTCATTATAAAGTTAGGACAATTGTGCTAATTTTATAAGAATTTGTATCAAGTGATTGCATAAACATATGGAACTTTACTCATAAAGAACTGGCATGTGCTATGTAATAAGTGTTCAAGAACTGGCAACCTTTGAGATAGTGGGAGATACCACAATTTTGAAAAGTTAGTTTCTTCTGCGGGTTGGCCATGTGCTTACGAAATTTCGTATGTTATATTCCCTCAATTAATATTAGGAAACTAACAATCTGTCAAAGTTTCTTGCGAGTGCAAGCACTGCTCCGGTAATAGCCAGCTTCCTGTATGACTTACATAACAGTGGCAATGAATTTGAAGAAATATACTCGTTCTCACCTGTTCCCTTATGTCGAGTTAGCTACACTCCAGCTTGCACTACCCTTAAAAGACACCCCTCTGCTCCTCGTGGTCACAAATGGTGACTTGCTAATTTAGATATGCCTGGATTCCATTTTCTGCAGATCTATGTCACCATTGTTCTGAGAAAAGAGAGATGCCTTCAGGGAAACACTGACCTTTTATAGTGAAAAAATAATTTAAGATAAATCAGTTTTGCTTTACTTCTGTCCTGCATCAGCCTTGCTTTTGGATTGGACTGAGCTTGGCTACATTGACCATTACTGTGATTTATCACAAGCTGATTACCTGACCAATTGTTCCTTTGCTGAAATAAAGTCAGAAAAAAAAACAAGCTATCCTTCCATTCAATATACGGTTTTCCAAATGGTAGCTCCTTTCATGCTCCAATGTCGACTACTGGCAGCACAGATGATCACCGCATACGATGGGATACCCACAGCTGACAATCTGTCACAACACTGCTCTCCAAGGGCCCATCCACTTCCAATCATGTGCAGGTCTCTCGGGCTTTGTGAGTATGCATGCAGGCAGCCAGAGATGGGGAAGGCTAGGGAGTCCAGGATTGCCACCATAAATCAGAATTCCTAACATGATATACTCACTTATCCTTCTGCCTTAATTTATTACGAAATTTGACCATCAGTCACAAAAGGCATGGCTACATTTATGTTCTCCGGGTGAGGAAAGGCAGAATGGGAAATGTAAGCATCCTAAACAAAAGGTTGTGGGTGCTGCATGTGGTTCCCCTGCTAGAGCATAAACCAAAGGTGCGGTTCAAGCCCGCTCAGAGGAAGACCAGCCTCAGAAGGTCTGGTGAGCTACTTCTGAAAAACCAGACATCAGAGGCAGAATCAACCGAATAGCAACTGTTTGGGAACAAACTTCCTAGGAACAAGGACACTCCCACTGAGAGGGTGGGGCAGGGTGTCTTTGTAGTCACCCCTTGGGAGTAGCTCACCCAGATATAATTTGCCTAGAGATAATACCACCGGTGGGAAAGCAGCACAACTTCTTGCTTCACTGACTTCATAGAACCATACCAAGTTTACAACTTAGACTTGGTTGTGCAGTTTCAAAATGACTACATTTCTAGCCAGAAATATAAAGGGCTTAAAGCTTGGCTTTTATCTCAGGCTATCCCACAGTGAGTTACTAAACCTCCCCAAGCCTCCCTCAGCATCCTTGGATGATCCTACGAGGAGGGGGAGAAACCTCCTGATACTGCATTTCCTCTAAGGATTAGAAGAAACGAATCTAATCTCTACATTTCCTAACCACCCACCCACCCCCACCCCCCTTGGGTTTTGTATTCCTGCCATTGGGAATGAGTACGGTTTCAAGGCTTTCTCATTTCAGGAGAACCCATTAACGATACTCATCATGGATAACTACTCTACAGCTCTGTTAGCTTTTCTTCTCATTAGCACACAATCTCAGCTGAGAGCCCTGAAGGAAGGGTCAGTGCGGGCATAGCGTATTCTGCAGGCTGGCTTCTGCACAGTGTGTCACGGCTCTTTGAAATCCTGTACCCAAACTCCGCAGGGCACACATACATGGGAATATGCTCATGTAGGAAAGCAACATTTTTTTAAAGTGACCAGGTTTATTTATATGAAATTCATATGCCTCTTTGGGGACTAGTCTTGTGACAAGTGGTGCCATTCCTAGAACTGGTGCAGGCTGGGGGGTGGGGGCTGTCACACACCATGGCCATTCAATTTCTCAGGTGCTGTCTATTCCCCACCAGACAGTCTTCATCCACCATTAGCCTCATCCCTAATGGTCTATATTAATTTATCACTGCAGGGGTTGCCCCAATGCACCATGTTCCACAGAAGCAAGGCGAGCTTTGGCAACCCTTTTAAAGTCACAATAAATTCAGCGACAAAGAATGCCTGTATTTACTTGCAACATGTTTATAGTTATTACAGCTATTTTTTATACTTGCTTAATTAAGATATGTCTCTGGGGAATTCGTTTCTGTGTGTAAACAAAATCAGGATTTAAAAAAATGAATTCGTTTGATTTCTATGAATAAAGAATATGTGCTGCTGGCTGATGTGATGACAGTGGGGGCGGGGGGCAGGGGGTTGGAGTCCTGGCCTGCGTGTTTCATCCTGTTTCCACTGCACACTAGCCAGGTGGCCTGGGTGCCACTTTCTCCCTTAGGTCTCAGTTCTATAAAAAGCAAAAGTTGTGCTAACGAAGCTCAAAGTTTCTTTTTTTTTCTTCCTTTTTTTAAACCATTCTCAGATTGATAACCAAGCATTCAAACTCGTCCCTGGCAGGTTTGTTCACATCAATCAGGAAATGTACTGAAATCATTAAAACCCGTGTTCATTTTTAATGACTGAACTGGGTAGGCCTCCTGTATCCCAATTGATCATTCCACAGCTGGTTGTTATGACAACCAGAAACATTGCTACAAAAACCAAAGCACTCAGTGGAGTGACATGGACATGACAGAAGGCCTCACACTTACAAGAGCTTTAAAGGGGCTAGGTAGACCCTGTAGTGTTGTGGGGGTTTGTTGTTGTTGTGGGGCTAGGGCTGACACTGGCCCTGTTACTCTTTCTATCTCCCAAGAGGTTTTGTGTTCCTTATTTTATAACAGCTTTTGATTTCATCTGCAGTGGAACCCTGATCACTTTGAAAATTCCCTCTGTGTAGCCAACCTGCTCTTTAAGCTCATTGCTTCTCTTTGTTTATGAAAAATATCCACATGCCCAGTAAGCTCTTCTACATATACATCTTTACTTTCATATTAATTTTTTGCAACATAGCTCAAGCAATAACTCAGTCCATCTGGTTAAGAGAGGCACATAATGCCCTTTTAAGGTTTCGTGATCTGGAAAGATTTCCTTTCTTCAATTCCTCTTGAATAGGCAAGCTTTTTCCCCTGGTCTATCATACCGCGATCCTTCTAATCAGGCTCACCTGTAACAGGCCCCACTCCACCCGACAGCTTGCTGGCTGTCACCACATACGGTAAATGAGTTGATGGTATGCCCCTATTTGCCAGTCAGAAATATTTCCTCACCACACTGGTGCTGTCTCATGAGTAGGGGGTTTGTGCAGTTCCTGGCACGCAGAGGGCCTTGTGCTCCTCTGCCAGGTTTCTTTCAGACTTGCCACAGCCAAGTTTCAACATTGACCAGGAAGCCAACCCACAAAATTACCTTTCCAATTGCTCCTTTGGCCCAGGGGATGCCGTCAAGTTTCCCGTGGTGACTTCAGTCAAAGACCCTGTTGTTCCTGGAGTTGGTGCCCTAGTGGGATGGGACACTGCCAACCACATCTCCATCACCCATCCATCCCTGGGGACTGTTGGGGGACTTGGAGTTTCTACACTCCCACAAGCGTCCTTGTAAGGTCCAGGATGCCCTCCGGATGAGGATACAGGGCCTGATTAGGGGATTCTGAAAGTTCATGACTTATAAAAGACTCTGGTCAACCTGATTGTGAAAATTCAAAAAGAAAAGGCTGTCAAGCAACAATAACAAATAATAATAGGGACTGAGACTCCAACTAACACAAACGAATTTGGGATTTTAGGTCACTTAGCAGGAGACATCCTATTCAACTTTCTAAGGGCTAGCCCTCCCCCTTGCCCACACACAATGTTCTCTTTCTCAGGAAATCATTTCTGCTAGAAAGCTTTTATTTCCCAGTTTATGGGGATTTAATTCTAAGATTTACAATACTTCTTCAGACCCCATACACATACGCCATGAGATCTGAAATTCAGAAGAGGGAGTAGCTGTGTTTACTTAAAAGAAGACATTGGGGTTGGCCAATATCCTGACGTTAAGAAAGGGCTTTCCCCCTGGGACTAAGAAAAGATCTGTGCTCGAAGTGCCAGATGATTATCATGCTAGACTGCATATGAATCAAATCATTTCAGAATTGAGGTCCCCGTCTCATCCCACCGTTGCATATCCTTGCCCCTCTGAGGACCACAATCACTTTCTTGTTAATGAACTGGGAGACATCAAGCCGAAATATTTCCTAAGCATACCCTTTAGGCAAAGCATAAACCAAGGCAAAAATAATGTGAAAAAGAGGCCCCCAAACTGATAGCTCTGGGATTCATAGTCTTTCTCTCGGTCCCCTGCTTCCAGTTTCTTCACTCTAATACAGCAAGTCTCAAATTTTAAGGGAGATCAGAGCAACCAAGAGCGTTTGTTCAAACACAGATTGATGGGCCCCACTCACAGACCCTCTGTTTCTGTAGGTGTCGGGTGGAGGCAAAATAGTGCATTTCCAACAAGTTCTCATGTGCTAAGGATGCTGCTGACCCAGACACCGGATTTTGAAAACCACTACCCTGATGGAGTATTTTCTGTTTCTGAGGTTACCCTTAAAGTAGGAGACTGATCTACTATTTACCAAGCAGCCACAAGAGAATAAAGTCTCATCTGTCACGTTGAAGGCCTTCACGGCGTGTTCCCAGCTGGTGCCTCTTTGCTAGCCCCAATCCTGTGCCTCCCATGTTCCAGTTAGCTTTCTTCAGGCACCTGCTGTCAAGTCAGCCCCTTAGTCATGGTAACCCCCTGCACAATGGAACAAAATGTTGTCTAAGTTTTCCCCACTCACATAATCACTCACAGATTAGGCCATTATTATCCACAGGGACTTTTGCTTTGTTTTAGTGTATATGTTGCATTATTTTGTGAATATACACACAAAACGTACACCAATTCACTTGTAGGAATAATAAAAAACAAATTAAGCCCTGACTTACTGATAGAGACTGGTGAAACCCTCAAGACTATGGCCCTTAGATTTGGAAACTAACTAACTCATCTGGGCTCCATTTTTAGCCAAATAATAGGTTTGTAAGGTGTAAAGACACACCAGAGAGGTATGCATTCCTTAGAATAGTCAACTATTCAAGATCAAAAGGGCAGCCTTAGCCCAAGGATAAATCTCAGAAGGCAGGAAAGGATGGAAAGAAGGACAAACTGAATGGAAATGGCAATCATGTGGAGGAAGGAGGGAGAGGGTTGTTATAGTGTGGGGATTACTATCGATATCACGAAATAAAATATGTCTAAATTATTAAATTGAATAGAAAATCTAAGTAAGTTTTCACCCAAAGAATAATAAAAAGTTTACATAAAACACACCAGTTCAACAGTCTCTATAGCTTAGCGACACTGATTAAATTCCAGGTTATGCAATCACCCTCACCCTCCTTTTCTGAGTTATTTCTTGTTAAAATAAACTAGCAGCTCCCTAAGATTACTATGTAAACTTTTCCGTTGTTATTGTCAATCTGAGCCCATATGTAGATAGCTCTTAAAAGATTATAATGCTCCAAGTAGACATTTTTAACCAAACTATTATTCAGTTTTAAGATTTTTTTTTATCATTTTACACTGGAATTTTTTTCCTTTTCTTTTTTTTATTAATAAATCTTTTTATTGGGGCTCATACAACTCTTATCACAATCCATACAGAGTGTACTTTTAGTTTAAGATTTAAAAGTTTTTTTCAGGACAAGAGTTTAAGAGTTTCACCCATTCATCTTTATGCTAGAAAGTATAGAGTACGCAGGAGTTTGAAACTCTGTTCTGAATTTTCCCCCACTTCCCCCCTTTTTTCAATATTTCCTCCATGGAATTTTTAAATAAAAATGTCCAATAGCGATATCCAGGCACCATCCAGTGGACCATAACATGAATGGATAATACCTACAGATTGGGCACAACTCAAAATGAGAAGAAAAAGCTGCAAACAGCCATTAATAATTGAAACATAATTTATGAAGCATGAATCCAGAAAAACCAGAAGTTGTCAAAAATGGAATTTATAAAGATCTATATCCTAGGCATAAAGAAATGGCAAAAGTCTACCAACATTTTCAGTTTGAAATTGTTCCACCATGCAATCAAATGCATGTGCACTGGTATTGGCCATCTTGAATTAGACAACCATGTGGTGTACTATGCCCAGAAGGACAACTTCAAAAATAGCATTTCAGGTTTTATCTTGAAATACAAAGCTGTATGTGGCAGGATGGTATCTACATGTTTAAAAAGAAGATTAGTTAATACAATTATTATTCAAATTTATGCACCAGCCATTAATGTTAGTGATTAAGAAATCGAAAAACGTTACCGTCATTTTCAGTTTGCAATTGATCAAGCACGCAATCAAGATACATGGATAAATACTGGTGATTAGAATGTGAAATTGGAAACAAAGATTAGTAGTTTGAAAATATGGCCTTGGTGATAGAAACAAAGCTGGAAGTTACATGATATCATTTTGCAAGACCAATGAGCAAATACTTTTCAACAACATAAACAGAGACCATGCACAAAAATATCACCAGATGGAATACATGGGAAGAAAACTGACTATATCTGTAGGAAGAAACAGTAGAAAAGTTCATTATCATCATCAATCAGAACAAGGCCAGCGGTCAAACGTAAAACAGACTATGGGTTTCTCATTTGCAAGTTCAAGTTGAAGCAGGAGAGAATTAAAACAAGCCCATGAGAATAAAAAATATGACTTTGAGTATGTCCCTGTTGAATTTAGAGTCTATCTCAAGAACAAACTTGACACAGAGAACACTAATGACAAAAGACCAGAGGGTTTGTGAGATGACATCAAGAACATCATACAAGAAGAAAGCAAAGGCCATTAAAGAGACAGGAAACTGAGAGAAAACCAAAGTGGACATCAGAAGAGACTCTGAAATTTGCTCTGGAATGTAGAGTAGCTAAAGCACATGGGGAAAAAATGATGAGATAACAAGAGGTGAACAGAACATTACAAAGGATAATGTTTGTAATGTTCACATAATAATACACAGTAAAGTATTATAATGTGATGTGCAAATAGATAGAAAATTTTAAATGAAGAACACACGTGTCATCCATCTTACTGAAAGAACTGAAGGGAAATAATTCAAGCCTTGAGTTGCAATACTGAAAGATTCTATGAGCAAAATATTGAATGATGCAGGAAGCATCAACAAAAGATGGAAGGAATGCACAGAGTCACTGTGTGAAAAAGAACAAGTTGACATTCAAACACTTCATGAGGTAGAATATGATTAAGAACTTATGGTATGGAAAGAAGTTCAAGTTGCAATGAAGGTACTAGCAAATTAACAAGGTTCAAGAATTTGAAAGAATAGCAATTAAAATGTTTCAGCAAACTAATGCAGTATTAGAAGCACTCAATCATCTATGCCAAGAAATTTGGAAAACAGCTGCCTGGCCAAGTGACTTGAAGAAATCTATATTTGTGCCTTCCCCAAGAAATGTGGCCCAATAGCATGCAGCAACTCGAGCAGTATTGTACAATTGCTACTATAATTAGTTTCAAAACATTCTTTTTAAAGCATTAAAAATCAAAGATATTCCTTAGAAGACCTGACAAAAGCCATCTCATATGCATGTGAAAACTGGAAAAATAATTAGGTAGACTGAGGAAGGATAGAAGCATTTGAATTATGGTGTTGATGAATAATATTAAAAGTACAAAACAACAAACAAATCTGTCTTGGAAGAAATACAGTTAGAATGCTCCATAGAATCTAGGTATGAAGATTTCACCTCATGTACTTTGGACATGTTATCTGGAGAGACCAGTCTCTGGAGAAGGACGTCATGCTTGGTAAAATAGAGGGGCAACAAAAAAGAGAGAACATCAGTGAGCTAGATCAACACCTTGGCTTTAACAATGGGCTCAAGCATAACAATTGTGAAGATGGGAAGTGGTTTTTGTTTTTTCTGTTGTACATAAGGCACATAGTAAAAACAACAAACCCTTAAACCAAGGAATCAAATCCCATGAGGTATTTGATTTGGCATAAGCAGCCTCCGTATCTACTTTTCGTCATTATTGTAAACATATCTATCACATAATTTTTTTCCAATTCAGCTTTTTACAGGTGATTATTTATTAATGATAACAATTACAATCACCAAAATATATAGTTCTACCCCAAATCAATGCAAATTTCCAAAATTGTTAGCTACCCTTTCCCCCTCCGTTCCACTCTTTGTGATCACTAGTAAACTTTTGTCTCTATACATTTTCTTCCTCTTATTGATTAATACACATTTTTAAAACTTACAATTTTTTTAAATTGCCAATGGGTCAATTTTAACTCATAGAGACCCTGCAGGGCAGAGTAGAACTGCCCCTATAAATTCCAAAGGCTGTAAATATTTATGAGAGCAAAAAGTCTTATATTTCTCTCATGGAACAGCTGGAGGTTTTGAACAACTTACCTTATGGCTAACCCATTCTAGAAGTTAAGTCATACAATATTTTCCTTTTATGTTTGACTTATTCCCCTTAGCAAAATGTTTTCAAGCTCCATTCATATTGTAGAACCTATAAAGGCAGTGTTTCTCCTACAGATTGGCTATTAGTCCATTTTATGCATGTGCCATGTTTTGTTTCTCAATTCATCTGTTGATGGACATTTGGGTTGTTCCTGCCTGTTGAGTATTATGACTAGTGCTGCAATGAACATTGGTGTGCACATTTCTTTTTGACTCTGTGCTTTCAAGTCTTTGGAGAATGTGCCTAGGAATGGATTTGCTCATCCATATGGTAGTTCTATCTAGGTTTTTAAATTTCTTCCATGTTTTCACACTAGCTATGACATTTTACATCGCTACAAGTAATGGATGGTGTCCAATTTCTCCATATCCTCACCAACATTTATTGTTTTCTGTTTCTTTGTTGATGTTGTTTTTCTCTTAGGCATGCTTTTGTTATAAGGTGGTGTTAGTTCTTACTCACAGCTTACCCTATGTACAACAGAAGAAAACACTGACCAGTTCGGCACCATTCTCACAATTGTTATGTTAGGGCCCATTGGCACAGCCTTCGTGTCAATCCATATAATTGGAAGTCTTCCTCTTTTTCATTGGCCCTCTACTTACTAAGAATGATGTCTTTTCCAGCGACTTGTCCCTCCTGATAATATGTCTAAAGTACATGATATGAAACCATGCTAGTAGGAGAGAAACAGTATCTCATTGTAATTTGATTTGCATCTCTCTGGTGATTAATGGCACTAGGTGTCTTTTGATATGATCATTTAAATTTACACTTTGGTGAAATGTCTATTCAAGTCTTCAATAAGCAGCAATGGAGGTGGACAAATTTTTGCTAGGCCACCTACTGGCTCTTCTATCCATTAATCCAGTCATACTTGAGAAATTTAGCTCCCCCCTCTTTCATTTATACCACTATAATTACAATTTTTGCAATCACTATTAACTCTATTGACAATCAACCCTAAATTATATCATTTGATCACCATCTTCCCCCATCCTCTCTCCAGACCCAACAGGTAAAGAGAAAACTATTTAGGGCGGAACCTTTCTTGTTTCATTCATCTTAAAGCTAAGCACATCCATGAAAGCTTATAAGCCAACAACTTCATGTCCTTCTCTCCTCCCATTTTGGATATTCAATTTCTAACTCGCTCATTCTGACAATCCAACCAATCTGGGAGTCATGCAAGTTCTCTGATCTGCACAATAGTCACTCCCTTTGCAACGTTGAGGATCTGCCAGCATATGCAAAATAAAGTCCATCAGAATGTAGCAGTTTACACCAGTTCACAGGGTCAAAATTCTTCTCCTCATTCAGTAGGATTCTGGTCACCTCATCCCTAGTCACCACTAGGTTAAATGGGTACCAGTAGGACAATCTGACCTCTTCACATATCCTCATGTACGTTAGCCTCCTGTGGCTAGGCCATGTCTGCAGCCTCAATATCCACACCATTTTTAAACTTCAGACTAGCCAGATTTTCCTTTTCACCTCTAGTCTTTGTAGACAAGATCAACAGGCATGAATTTAACATGTCCAAGTTCAGCCTATCACCTCATTATTTCCTTTGCCCTACTCCCACTCCACTCCATTCCACTCAACAAGTGGATTCTGGTGGTCATACAATTCTGGTGGCCATACTATGAAAATACCAGTATGCTCATTAGTGATCTTTAACTTTCAGTTCTAGGAGAGACTATTTTCTGATAAGCACAGATTTTTCCAGCCTGTACCAAAGAAAGGAAAACCCTAAAATTTTAAAATGCCTTTTATTTTCTGTAGACATTTCCTTCAGTAGTTCTGAGTGGGACTGATTTTTTCTATGCCTTCTAACTTCACTTTGTCTTAAAGCAAAGCCTATTCCTTCTAAAATTTCTAACTCTCCTTCCAAGAAATCTAATTGTAAAGACTATTATAATTTCCAATATTCATTTGTGTCACACATTATGTTTGTAACAGTAGGTAGGGTAAGTCAATATATTTCTAGTATAGTCAGCTAAATACATAATTTTAAACATAATATATTCAAAATATCAAATTTTAATCCTCTCTTCTCCACACCAGACTGTCATTTAGGCCTGTGTGTGGCAGGGTGTTTCCAACAAGTTCTGGTCTGTTTAAATATCCTAGACTTTGTCCCTGGGCAACCAGCCTCAATTTAAGATGTCTAACATTACTTTCAGCCATTTCAGGTAAGAATTATTCAAGAAAACCATGTGTGATAATTAAAATTTTCACTTCCAATGTTCCTTTGGTCCTTTCTCTCACCCATTCCCATTATCCTGGAGCCATTGTAAGGAATCCCACTCCTGGCACCAATTGCAACAAACACCAATGGAGGCGGACATATTTTACCTCTCCTGGATCCCATATTGCCATGAGGCAGGAGGTAGACATATCTCTATGCTCCATCTTTTATACTGATTCTAACACCAAATTGTCCCTGATGGATGGCACTGTAGTTCTATGCTGGGTTCAGTAACTCGATGTAATGGCCACACAGAACTCACAGATAATACTAACAATTAAAGACTTTTATTAAGGAAGTTAATAAGTTAGCACAAGTCCGAATCATCAAACAGTATGTATACAGTCATTGTTCCATAGGAACACTACCCTCAGCCAGCAACAAAGTATCAAAAAATAACTTTAATATCACATACCAAAAAAAACTGTTGCCAGAAATCATTCAACAACAGTTGTAGCATTGAATTAATAGGGAACAACCAGAAATTAAAGCCAGAATCAGAGGAGAATGTGAACAAGGGATGTCATTGCTGATGTCAGATGGATCTTGGCTGAGGGCAGAGACTACCAGAAAGATGTTTGTGTGTTATGAGTATGTGTAGATAATAACCACTGTATAGAAAATAACCAATTATGAATAATTTTGTGAAGATCCAGAACTCTTCATTGTATTCATACAGAACCAGTATATGGTTAAAAGGCAGTCATTCAAATAAAACAAGTGGATACTGCAAGCGTTAAAATCAGGAAAGGTGTGCATCAGGGTTGTATCATATCACCATTGTGATCCAATCTGTATGCTGAGCAAATAATCACAGACGCTGGACTATATGAAAAAGAATGTGGCATCATGATTGGAGGGAGGCTTATTAACAACCAGTGGTGTGCATATGACACAACCTTGGTTGCTGAAAGTGAGGAGAACTTGACGTCCTTGATTATGAAGATAAAGGATCGCAACCCTCAAGTTGGATTGCAACTCAAAGTAAAGAAAACAAAAATCCTAACAAGTGGATCACCTAGCGACACCACCTCAAACCAATAAAGGGAGAAAAGATGAAAGTTGTGAAGGATTTCATCTTGCTTTGATACACAACCAGTGCTCATGGAAACAGCAGTCAATGAATCAAAGGATGTATTACATTTGGTAAATCTGCTGCACTTGACCTCTTTAAAGTATTAAAAAGCAAGGATTTCACTTTGAAAACTAAGGTGGTCCTTACCCATGCCATGGTATCAATTACATCATATGCACGTGAAACTTGCCCATGAAATAAGGAAGACCAAATAAAAATAGATACCTTTGAATTATGGTGCTAGGGGAGAACACTGACAGTACCATGGACTGCCAAAAGAACCAATAGATCTGATTGGGGAAAAAGTAAAGCTGGAATGCTTCTCTGAAGTGAAGATGACGAGATTTAGTTTCAAGAGCTTTGGATAAGTTATTAGGAGAGACCAATCTGGGGAAAAGGACATCGTGCTTGGTAAAGTAGACAGGCAGTGACAAAGAGGAAGACCCTTGATTAAATGTGAATTGACAGAGTGGCTGCAACAATGGGCTCACATATAACAATTGTGAAGATAGTTAGACCGGGGCAGTGTGTCATTTGGTTGTACATAGGGTCCCTATAGGTTGTAACCAACTTGATGGCACCTAAACTCTTTCACCAGTGCATTGTATTTATCATTGTGCAAATCCTTCATGTCGCTGATTAGTTTTATGCATAGGTATTTTATTTTCGTAAACATTATTGTAAATGTAATTGTTTCACTAATTTACCATTCAAATTTCTCATTGCTAGTGTGTAGCTGCTAACCCGATTTTGGGTTCTTGACCTTGTACATTGAAATTTGCTAAATTTCTCTATTTGTGATAGAAATTCCATGTGAACTCTTTGAGATTTTTTTAAATATAGAAACATATTATCCATACGTAAGAATAATTTTTACTTCTTCTTCTCCTATCTGTATATATTTTTTCTTCTCCTGCTTAATTTTTTTCTTGTCTTACTGCTTTATCTGAGGCTTAGAATATAATATTGAATTGAAAACAATTTCAATATTCAAAAGTCAAGGCATCCTTGTCTTTTTCTTGATTTCAAGAAGACTGTTCTCAATCTTTCTCCATTTAGTATAAGGTTGGCTGTTGGTTTTCATATATCTTGGATTATATTAAGGAATTTCATTCCTGCCTATTCCTATCATCTTTAGGAATTTCCTCAAGAAAGGATAATAGATTATTTTTTTCAAATGCTTTTTCTGCATCTGTAGAGATCATGTGGCCCTTTTCCTTGATTGGTGATGGCTGTGTATTAGATGTTTTGACAGGGGCTCAAACATGAATCTCCCATATGGAAGGCCAGAATTTTGTCACTGATCCACCGCTGCCCCCACTAGTTAGTTCTCTTAGGTTGTGTTCCATCCGAAGCATAATCATGAGTCAAGGATTTGAGGGGTATCTCCAGAAAATATTGGCAAAAGAGGAAAGGAAACAAGTACAATGAGATTACTGCTGTGGGCAATGGGGGCTCAAATTCAATGGGACCCCCATTGAGCTGTGAAGTGAGAGACCTGTGGTATGATCCACCAATTTCTGCCAGTCACTAATTGAGGTCTACTTCTAAACCTATTAGCTGCCCACCCCTGGTTTATTTCAGTGGCCATAGAAAGTCCTCAAGTTTTCTCTAAAACCCAGATACTTGGAGTGGGAATCTATCAGGCCAAGAGTTGGTGCTTCACAAGCCCAACTCATCTTCTTAACAGTCACGAGTTAACCCACAGCTCTTTCTCATATATGCTCCTGTGTACAGTTGCCAGAGCCTGCCTTGTTCTCCAATGACTCTCTGGAAAGTAGAGCTTTGGATTGGGATCCTTGGCTACAGCATGCAACAATTTGTGTAAGGAGATAATGTTAAGGAACCCAGGCACTGAATAGAAACAACAACATGGAGTGGTTAATGGGCACTGTGAAAAGAAGCTGCAGTGTAGAATTGTGAGCTTGAGGTGCTGAAAAAGCAGCAGAGGAAAACATTTTGTAGTGGGCCCCTGTCCTGCAATGATTATGAAATACTGTAGGATATAGGAGAAAATAATGTAATTAAGGTCTCTTCTCTGCTTAGTGCAAACGGGGTGCTTCTCTAGTAAATGAAAGGTTGGTAGTTTGAGTTCATTCAGAGGCAGTTTGAAAAAAAAACTAATGATATATCTCTTAAAAATCAGTCATTGAAAACTCTATGTGATCACCATGAATCAGGGTTGATTCAATGGTAACTGGTTTTGGACTACCCAACAGAGAGGCCTTCAAGCACAGGCTGAAAAAGAATGGGTCACACATTTTTGGTGAGCTGGTTCCTGGATGTCTTTAACAACTCATGGGAGTGGTCAATGGGATTGCACTTTGGTGCAAACCCACCAGCAGCTCTGAAAAAGAAATAGGTTGCAGTCAGCTTCTATAAAGATTTCAGTCTTGGAAACCCTATGGGGCAGTTCCAATTCCGCATGATGGGGTCACCATGAGTTTGAATTAACTTGGCAGCACACAACAATATTTACATGAGCTGTCGAGCCCGGGTGGCACTGTGGGTTAGTCATTGGGCAGCTCACCTCAAGGTCAGTGGTATAAACCCACCAGCTGTTCTACAGGAGAAAGACGAGGCTATCTGCTGCTATAGAGATATGCAGTCTCCACTGTATGGCTTAAAACTCACTGTCATTGAGTCTATTCTGACTCATAGTGATTCTATAGAACAAAGTAGAATTGCTTCTGTAGGTTTCTGAGACTCTGGTAGTTGCATAACGTCATGCAAGGGGTGGAGTCGAGCCTGTCAATCAGGACATAGGCTATGATGCCTCTATGTGGGCCATGCCTTCTCATGACAATTCTGGGAACTTCATCTCTTCCTCCCTGGAGGGATATTCTCTCTGCTCACACCAGCGTGTGACAAGGCACATGGAGCCACGCTGATGGGTCATGTCAGCCATGTTGACAGCCAGGGTCCTGGAGCTAGAGGAGCCATGTGGAGAGACATGCTAGCACTGAGATTCTTTCAACAGATTTTTTACCCACTGGCCTGTGATCTTCCTGTATTCAACATAATTGCATGTGCTGCATGAATCTGAAGAAGACTTCATGGGCTAATATTGGACTTAAGGGCTAATATCAGAATGATGGGTTTGATGTGGACTGGCTGGGATGTTTTCTCAGTATACTATTGCTCTTTGATATAAAGCTCTTTTTACATGCATATGAGTGTTTCTAGATTTGTTTCTCTAGTCAACCCGGTCTAACACAAAGTCTCATCTTTCTCCCTCAGAAAAGGTGGTGGTTCTGAACTGCTGATTTTGTGGTTATCGGCTCAAATCGTAACCCACTACACCACCAGAGCTCCTCAATGTGCTATTAGAACTCCTGTCTCTGGTTCAATCTTTGCCTTAAGCTTCAGGCCTAAGAAAGCGTTAATTCCTTGAGAATTCAGTGGCACGATCCCCAGGCTCATCAAAAAATTGACTATTCTCCCTTGATGTTCAGAGAGATTTTTTTTTCTGCCATTGAAAATATGAGAGTGTAGATTTATGGAGAACTTAAAGTGATTCAGAGCAACAATGCGTGTGACATTGGTGTATGTGGGTGGGCAAAATAAGAGAAGCATAATAAACAGAAAAATTCCTATTTACTTTATATGGTAATCTAATATTCACTGTATAAAAAAGAAAATGTCCTCTCTAAAATATTGATTTTTTTTTCCTTAAGAAAATATGTCCGAAGCAATATTGTGCTCATAAAATGTTAGTAAATGGCTGGTTTACTTCCCTCTTTTTAAAAAACCCTTATCCTTTTTAATCATGCTTGCAGTGATATATGCATGAACTTTGCAAGACATAAGAAAGCGTAATTTACTTGACATGACTTTGGGAGAGAAAAAGTGAAATATATTAAACATCGTTCAACTGCATTATTTAGAAAGAAGCAAATCAGAGACATTAATTGCCTGTGATAGCTATTTACACTGCACCACTGGAGTGAATGGATACTGACTGCTCTTTAAATAGGCAGCTAAAATTTGGTCCAAAAAGCATCCAGTGAAGCCAGTAAAGACACATAATCTGGGGAAAGAGATGTTTTCTCTGTTAAAGTTCAGCTATCAAGAGGGTAAAGAAACAGGAAGGTTCAAGCACTATGTCTGGTTGAAAGACCTCAAATAAAACCACAGAGTGAAAAAACATCCCCTTTCAATCTAATTTCCCTACTTAATGACCTTCCCACAGAAGCACATTGTCCTGAAGATGGCCGCTAAATGTCCCCAACTTAACAGGGCAATGACTCCTCTAAAATGACCCTTTATTTCTACCACACAAAGAAAAGCAAATGTGCTCAAAAGTGTCATGGACTAATGGTGATACAAGGTGAATCCATCCATTTCCCATTTCAATCTGGGTATCATGGGAAATTCCCATTTTTCTTATTGAATATTGATAGGTGGAACACTAAGATTTAAGTGAATGAATACATTAACAGCTTCCTTCAATGTTTTAAGCATTCTAGTGGTTCCCAAAGTAGTTGCGATGAGGAAATAGAACTGGCTGCTAAATTCTTTTATTCATGCTGTGGAAATGAAAGGATACCTATTAGAGCAGAGGAGGAACTTCGGTGACATAGAGGTTATGTGTTGAGCCGCTGACCGCAAGGTTAGCAGTTTGAAATCACCTGCCACAACAACCAGCTCTTCAATGAGAGGAAGACAGGGCTTCCTATGCTTGTGAAGAGTTACAGACCCACAAACTCATATGGGTAGTTCTACCTTGTTCTATAGAATGGCTATGAGGCGGCATCAACCCGATGGCAGTGAGTACAAAGTTTTAATTGGGGGGGTGTTATGGGGTGGGTATTGGAGACCACTACTTGTCTGTCAGATTCAGAAGAGGACATGGAAAAAGGGATATCATTCTTGATGTGAGATGGATCTTAACTCAAAGCGAATAATACTAGAAAGATAATTACTTGTGTTTTATTGACTATGTCAAGGCATTTGACTGTGTGGATGACAACAAACTATGGATAAATTTGAGAAGAATGGGAATCCAGAACAATTCATTGTGCTTATGCACAACTTGTACATGGATCAAGAGGCAGTTGTGCAGACACAATAAGAGAATAATGCATGGTTTAACATTAATAAAGGTGTGGACCAGGCTTGTATCTTCTCACCATAGTTATTCAATCTGTATACTGAGAAAATCATCAGTGAAGCTGGACTACATGAAGAACTTGGCATCAGGATTGGAGGCTTACTAACTATCTGCAGATGCTACAACCCTGCTTGCTGAAAATGAGGAGCATTTGAAGACCTTGCTGATTGAGAGGAAAGGCCTGATGACCTACCTCCAAAATTGAGCCAAATAAACTTCTATGGATTACAAGCTATCTTTTTAAGACTTTCACTCGATTACTTTGGACATGTCATCAGGAGGGATCCATTGCCTGAGAAGTGCATTGTGTTTGGTGAGGTCAACAGAAATGAGGGAAATCTCCCTTGAGGGCCTAACCTATGTATGTCCTTGATAGAAATCACAATATGAGGACATCACATATGCAGGAATCATGCCCTGACTCCCTTGGGGAGACCCCTGGATCAATCTTGTAATCTTAATAAGATGACATACATGCCATAGGAATAGGCTCAAATTTGTCAGCAGTCATGGAGACAGCTCAGGAGTGGGCAATGTTTCAGTCTGTTGTACATGGAGTCACCCTTCATCAGATCAGAACTAACTGGCGGGTAACCCACAACAACAATATGGCATTTAGCATTTACAAGCTGTGGCAGTTACATAATCTCCTGTCAACTTGCAAAGAGTGGAGTCTAGCCTGTCAATCAGGTCATAGTCAATGAGGTCTCTGTGTGGGCATGGTCTTCTCCTAAGGATTCTGGGAATTCCGGTCTTCCTCCCTGTAGGTGGGACAAACACTCTCCCTGTGAGACATTCCTTTTTAACAAGCCACATGGAGTTACACTGATGAAGCCACAGCCCTGGAGCTGGAGGAGTCACGTGGAGACCCACATCAGTGCTGAAATGTTTCCACCACCACTAAATCCACAAGACTTTCTACCCACTGGTCTGTGATCTTTCTGCGTTCGATGTCATATGAGGATTTTATAGACTGGTATCAGACATATGGGCTAATATCAGACTTATGGACTTAGTCTGGACTGGGTTGGGATGTTTTCTTAATATACAATTACTCTTTGATATAAAGCTCTTTCTTATACACATATGAGCGTCTATGAATTTGCTTCTCTAGTCAACTCAGACTAACACACAAGCTCAAATACAAATTTATTCCTCTGTCACCACCTTGGTCTCAGATGATTTCTATCTCCTTTTGGTTTCAATTGCCATCATTGTGCATAAAAACCTTTTGTCAACTGATAAATGTTTCATGACAACTTTTCCACTGGGACCTGAAACTTTTTTATCTTTGCAGTAATTTAATTTTTCCCATCTGCCTTACACGTAATAGTGTCATTATAACACTTTACTTTGTTTTCTTGAGCTGCCCTTTGAAATTTTCCATACAGCTCTTTAACTTCATCATTTCTTTCATTTGCGTTAGCTACTCTGCCTTTAAAAGCAAGTTTCAGAGTCTCTTCTGACCTTCACTTTGGCCTTTTCTTTATTTCCTATCTTTTCAATGACCTTTCCTTGCTTTTTTAATCTTTAATGGTCTTGACACCATTACACAAATCCTCTGGATCTTAATAGTGTTCAATGTATCAAATATCTTTTTAGATGGTTTCTAAATTCAGTTAGGGTATACTAAAGGTCATATTGCACTCTTGTGGACTTGTGTTAATTTTTATCACCTTTAATTCTAACTTTCATAAGAGCAATTGATGGTCTCTTCCCCAGTCACCTGGCCTTTTTTTGGCTGTTGATATTGAGCTTCTCCATCATCTCTTTCCACAGATGCAGTCTATTTGAATTATTCATTCTGGAAAGTTAACATGGATAGCCTTTATATGCTGTTAAAAAAAGGTTTCATTTTATCACCAAAGCCATGTTTTACAACTACTGATTCTTTCTCTGTTTCAACTTTTGCATTCCAATCACCAATAATTGCCTATGTGTATTGATTGCATGTTTGATCGATTTCAGACTGCAGAAGTTGGTAAAATTCTTTCACTTTTCATCATTGGTTTTAGTGCGTACATTTGAATAATAGTTTTATTAAATGGTATTTCTGGAAGGCACATGGATATTACCCTATCATAGATAGTGTTGTATTTCAAGATAGATCTTGAATGTTGATGAATACAATGTCATCCTTTTTCAATTTATCATTTCTATAATATTAAACCATATGATTGATTGTCCAACTCGTAATCACCAATACCGGTCCATTTCAGTTTACTTATGTCTGAGATATTGGTCTTCATGTGTTCTGTTTCATTTTTTATGATTTCCAATTTTCTTAGATTCATACTTCATGCATTCACTTCATACATTTTGATTATTGATAGATGTTTGCAGCTGGCCTTTCTCATTTTGAGTCATGCCATATCAGCAAAGGTCCCCAAAGCTTTGCTACATCCATGCCAGTAAGGCCCACCTTCCACATTTGTATTCGGAATGACTCCCACCTTGAGGGGCTCCTCTTCTAGCCCCCTGTTAGACAACGCATTCATAAGGGTTGTAGTGCTTGATCCCTGTTATTCCGCCCGTGCTTTCATCTGGATGCTCCAACAAAACCTGGCCACCATGGGTGCTTCCTTCCTACAAGGCTTCCAGCATCACAGCAACGTAAAAGCCAAGCCACCCCAAAGCAACAAACTGACACATGAGTGCTGGATGTCTTAGTATGGGTATTCTAAAGCTCTAAAATCTTCCTCAATTGCGCTCTAGAATGGTCCGACCAGTTTGTATTCCCACACATTTTCCTCATCAAGAGGGGAGTTACCACTTTTCAAAGTACATTACAATGGTTTATGAAAATCCAAATGTGTTATAATCATCTCATCTACACTGTTTTAATAAAACTCTTGGTATAAGAGCATCTTAAGTTTGTCAACCATTTTTATTTCTGTTTTGTGAGCAAAGTCCCATTTTCAGAAGTCTTTGAATATTCCTATCATATGTGGGTAACATATTTTTTACATATTGAATGTAAATTTCATAAGCTACCACTCATTTATTTAGTGAAAATATTTGCTGCCTAATTATGCTTTTCCCTCCCTAATGTTATGAAGTTTTAATTTTATTATTAAATCTGCTGATTTTTTTCTATTGCCTTCAATTTCTTTTATATTTGGAAAGGTGTTCTGTCTCAAAATGTAATCAGCCAAGAAATATTTATGAAATTTTACATGTAACTTGAAATCATTTATAATCAATGTTCTTTTGTGCTATACAGATTTCTTTTCTAAATAGTTGTGTTTCTATTAACTTTATTTTTAAAAGTTTGTCCTTTCTCACTCATATTTTTCACATTTAATTTTTAAATTTTGGAAGGGGTCCCCGTGGGCACTGCAGCGAGCCCAGGCAGTGGAGTGTGGGAAAAATTTTTTTTTAATTTTGTTTATTCATAATACAAAACTGCTTTTGCTCTCCAAAAGTTTAATAATCTATCCAATGAGGTCCGTGCGACTGAATATGTATCATATTTAATTTTTTATTTAAAATTTACCATAAATTATCTTTATATTCTAAGTCAAATATTTTAATATTTATTATTTTCAAACTTTCCATTATAAAAAATGAAAATTATTGAAAACAAATACAGTTAGTATCCACATACCTACATTCACACATTGTTAATATTTTAACCTTCCCTTTAACTCATTTTCTCTGCCTCTCTTTTCTCTCTCTCTATCATTTGTTTGAATCACTTGATAGTTATTGTTATTTTGACACTTTCACTTCACCTGAAAGTCTTCCTCATTCATCTCCTAAAAACAAAGGTGTTCTTACGTAAAAATATATTTGGGAAATAACACTCATGCAACACCACCATCTGAAAAAGAGTAGATATTCATATGTCTCCAATTGCACCAATTCCATCCTTACTAGCTTAATTTTTCTGATATAAAATTCAGTTGTATTTATGGTCACCTCTTGCTTTCTTTTGGAGCCCTGGAAGTATAATAGTTGTGCTTTGGGCTGTGATCTGCACGGTCAGAAGTTCAAAACCATCCGCCACTCCTCAGAAGAAAGAACAGGCCTTCCACTCCCCTAAGCAGTAAACAGTCGCTGAAACTCCCGGGGTGGTTCTACTCTGCCCTAGAGGGTTGCTGTGTCACCATCGACTCAATGGCAGTAAGTTTGGTTTGGGTTTTGCTGTCTTCTTTCTGGATTTCCGGTGGCAGAGTGGTTCACATTTGGGGGCTGCTAACCAAAAATCAGTTGTTCAAACCCACCAGCCGCTCCAACACACTACCAGCTTCATTGGAGAAAGATGTGGCAGCCTACTTCTATAAAGATCTCCAGCCTTAGACACCCTATGAGGCAGCTTCGCTCTCTCCTGTAGGGTCGCTATGCGCCACCATCAAGTTGACAGCAGTGGGTTTGATTTCAGGTTTGAGATCTCTATTTTCTGGCTTTCCTAATCTTGGCAGCATTTTGGTTCTTCACCCCTGCACCACTCCACACTGCCTCTTTAATCTGGTCTTTATTCATGACAAATTGTCCAGAGTTATTTGTAATATATGGAATAAATCAATTTAAGCAGGTTTCTTTTCTTTTCTGCTGGCTGGTTCTTTTCAGCTGCTAGTCTTTTGCGAGCTGCACCCTTCTTTACCATCACAGTCTTCTTCAGCTTCTTCCCATTCATAGCTTTCTTTCCTCCTTCCTTCCGCTTTCTAGCCTGCAACCTCCTTCTCATCTGATTTGAGCTTCTAGCGCTGCTGCTGCCATAGGCATGGTGAGCTAGTGCCTCCTGGCCTGGTGAATAAGGGTATTTCTTTGCTTTTAGCTTCAATATGATTCTCAGGTGCTTCAGTGAGTCTTCATGACTCTGGTGATTCTTTTTGTTTTGGGGCAGCTCTTTGAAACTCAGGGTTTCTCAAGATTCTTCCCAGCTCAATATTGATCATGCTAACTGCATGAGAACATTGCAATTACTCTTCAGACCGAGTGCCATACAGGTCATCCCGTTCTCAAAAAGCACCTCCATTCTGAATGCAGAAACCTTCTACATGTTGGTGAGCAGCAAGTTTCAAATTTTGAACTTGCTTACAGTAAGCAAAGCAATCCCAAGGATGTTTCTGAATGCCTTATGATACCATTGTCCTCATTATAGATAATACACGGTCCCCTCCCCTGATAGAATGACAATTTCTCATTTTGACCTTACTAAGTGTCATTCTCTGAGAGGCATAGACAATTTTGATATTGTTCCAGGCCTTAAGAATCACAATAACCAAAACAGCCTCTTTTGTCTTCTTTTAGTCATCCATCTTTGACTGCCTAAAGGAAGTTCAAAAGCGTCTTCCATATGGTGACCTTGTGTGAAGTACACTGTGATCAGTGGAAGATCAAACACCAAGTCAAAAGAGAAGTCCATGCATGTCAACCTGGACATCCACATGAACAAAAGATACTAATCGTTTTAAAATATTAAATATTCAGGCCACTTGTCTTATAGAATATCCCATTCTTGTTAGTTTGAGAATTTATTCAACAATGGATTCTAGTTAATTGTTCCATTGCTTTGAAAATGGAGACGTCCCTCTTTTTAGTAGATCTGAATACCATAAATTTCTCTCTAAGCACTGTATCCCACAAATGTTATATATTCATTGAGTTAACTATTTTCTTTTTTTAATGGGTATTATTTATTTTTTTTAATCTTTTTATTAGGGCTCATAAGGCTCTTATCACAATCTGTACATACATCAATTGTGCAAAGCACCCTTATACATTCGTTGCACTCGTCACTCTCATAATTCACCTTCCACTTGGGTTCCTGGAATCAGCTCGGTTTCCCTTTTTTCCCCCCCATCCCCCTCCCTCCCCGATCCCACCCCTGGTCCCTTGATAGTTTATAAATAATTATTATATCGTATCTTACACTCCCCGGCGTCTCCCCTCACCTACCTCCCCATTGCCCATCTCCCAGAGAGGAGGTTACACATAGATCTCTGAGATCGGTTCTCCCTTTCTACATGCCCTTCCCTCCTGGTGTCGCCACTCCCACTGCTGGTGTTGAGGGGTTCGTCTGTCCTAGATTCCCTGTGCCTCCAGATCCCCACTGCACCGCTGTACATCCTCTGGTCTAACCAGGTCGGCAAGGCAAGGTAGAATTGGGGTCATGATGATTGGGAGGGGAGGAAGCGTTCAGGAACTAGAGGAAGTTTTTGAGTTTCACTGTTGCTACACTGAACCCTGAGTGGCCCATCTCCTCCTCACTACCCCTCTGGAAGTGGTGTCCAGCTGTCTACAGGTGGGCATTGGGTCCCCATCATGCACTCCCCCTCATTCACGGTGATGTGATTCTCACCACCACCCCACCTTTGTTGTTGGAGACCTGGTCTCCTCTGTCCTTCATGGTCACCTAGGTTGGTGTGCTGCTTCCGTGTGGGCTCGGTTGCTTCTGGGCTAGATGGCCGCTTGTTTGCTTTCAAGCCTTTAAGTCCCCAGACGCTATATCTCTCAGTAGCCGGGCACCATCAGCCTTCTTCACCACACTTGCTTATGCACACTTTCGTCTTCAGCGATTATGTGAGGAAGGTGATCACACAATGATTGTTTTTGTTCCTTTGTATCTGCTACATGGTCCATTCAACACCTTGTATTCGCTTAGGCCGTGTGCTTCTTCTCTGTGGGCTTTGTTGCTTCTGAGCTAGATGGCCGCTTATTTGCCTTCAAGCCTTTAAGACCCCAGATGCTGTATCTTTTTGATGGCCGGGCACCATCAGCTTTCTTCACCACATTTGCTTACACACACGTCTGTCTTCAGTGATCATGTCAGGAAGATGGGTATCCTGAAATGGCTGTTTAGCAGGGCGAGGTGCTGTTGTATTGGGGGATTATGCATGAGGAGGCCCAATGTCCATCTGCTACCCTACAACTGAACCTATAAATATATGCATATAAATCTGTTGCCCCCATAATCATAAATATATTTACATATGTACATGTCTGTATTTAGGCTTCTCTGTATGCACTTTGCCTCCTACTCCTTTCCTCTATTTCCTTTCGCTTTCCTCCCGACCCATTACCATGTTTGGCCTTCATTCTGGATTCAGTAGTTCCTCTCAGTTACCTTGCTCTTGGTCACTCCCTTCCAGTCCTCCCCTCCCCTCCCTCCTCTGGTTTTGAACCACTCGCTGTTCCCTTGTCCCTGTGTTGGGCAACACCTCCTCCCTTCCCCTACCTCTCACGCTCTCATGTCCCTCCAGGACCGTTGGTCCTGTTGTTTTCTTCTCTCATTATTTGTCCAGCCTATCTTGTCTAGGTGGACCTGCTGACATAGTAATATGTGCATACAAATGGATATGACTTTGACTGCGCCCAAGTGGCCCATAAGAACATGGCTTTGACAGAAGCAGCATCGTCACGCTGATAAGCAGAAAAGCCACTAACATACAAAATTTACAAGGTAAAAAACAAAACAAATTAAAAAAAGACTAAACAAAAAGATAGCAAATATTAAAAGAAAAATTGCTAGTAGTTCAAGGTCAGTTCGTTGGCCTTTAGGAGTGTTTTCTAGGTGTAGCTTGTGAGGCGCCACGTCCTGGCCCGGAAGACCATCCTTTATACTCCCTCGGGATCCCTTTGCTCTGCTTCCTCCACTGCTCCATTGCACGCCCCCAGTGTTTGCCTCAGTGTGGCGGGGTCAGCTCAGTCGCCCATCCCCCATTGTGTCTCAGGTGCTGTCCCGTGTAGGGCCATGTGTTGGTGCAGGATGTTGCATCTCGTAGTGTGGTCAGCTGAATGGTCCTCTCTGTATGATGGGCCCTTCTAGCTGGTCTATCGACCTTGGGCTTGTTGGGCCCAGGTGTACTCCACTACGTCCTTTCTCCTTCTTTTGTTTCAGCTTCCTTCTTGATGTGGTGTGGTGGGTCAGTTCCTTGCCCACTCCAGACGATCTATTTTTGTTTTCTGTGGTATTCCCTTCGAGTGTGGGGGTCGGCCTAATTCTGGTTTGGGCCGGCTTGTCGTCCAGCCTCTTTGTGTAGACCTCTGTACTTTGCGTTGCCCTCCTTGTTTGGTGTGTCGTGTTGGGGTCCGTATGCATGAGTTAACTATTTTCTAATTTGACTTGTGATTTCTTGTTTCGACCACTGAGTTGTTTAGGAATTAGCTGTTTAATTTCAAACTATTTGAAGATTTTTCTACATTGCTTGCTTTTATTAATTTATTCATCTAGTTCACGAGCATAACTCATATAATTTAATTCTTTTGCATTTTTGGAATACTTTTATATTCCAGAACATTATCAGCCAGCGTGCATGAGTATGTTCTATGTAACCATGAAATAAATGTGTATTCTGCTACTATTGGTTTATCAACACAAAAGAAAATCAAACCCACTGCCACAGAGTTCCTTCTAATTCATAGTGACTTAGATAACCGGGTAGACTTGCTCCACAGGGTTTCTGAGACTCTAAGAAAAGGTAACCAAGAGAAAATCAGAATTTTTTTTCAAAGCTATGCATTTAATTTTTTTTTTTTACAAGGCAACCTAATCACCGTCAAAGTGCTCTCCATTCCACTTCTGCGATTCCATTCTTGAAAATGTTTTTCAAACTCATCTGCTTGGATGCTGACAGCACTTGCCTCCCTCATTTTTCCCACACCTCCTCTACATCGTCAAATTGCTGTCTTTTCATTTCCCAATTCATTCACAAAAGCAAAAAGAAGCCTCATGGAGCAAGGTCAGGTGAGTAAGATGATGGTGCAAGAGAGGCTTGCTGTTTTTTGCCCCAAACTGGCACACTGAGATGGTTGTGTTAGTAGGTACATTGCCTTGGTGGCAAAACCAGTCCCCTATCTGCCACAAATCAGGCCTTTTTTGGTCACACACTGTTATGCAATCTTTTCAGAACCTCTAAATAGAAAGTTTAATGAACAGTCTGACCTAGTGGACTGAACTCGAAAATGCACTATCTCCCTCACACCCAAAAAACAAATAAGCATCGGGTTTGGGGAAGGGGTACCCGCCTTGTAAACCTTAAGGGGAATATTCAGTCTCATGTTTCTCATATGGAGAAGCTGGTGGGTTTGCATCATCAATCTTGAAGTTAACATCCAAATGCTTAACCTATTGTGCCAGTGCTTCATAAATAACAATTAGGTCTACTTCATTGATAGAACTTTATAAGTTTTCAATATCTTTATTGATTTTTTAATTGTATTTTTGTATCAATTACTGTGAAGGATTATTGAAACCTCCAAACATAATTGTGGACCCATGCATTTCTCTTTTAAATTCTACAATTCTTTCTTTGTTTCATGTACTTTGGACTCTAGCTTGGTGCATTCATACTTATGAGTTTTAAAACCCTTAATTAATACAGCACTTCATCAGTATGAAATATCCCTCTTTACCTCTGAGAATATACATGGGTTTGAAGTCTAAGCCACACAATCTTTTAAAAATAGTTTTATTGAAAAATAATTCACATATCATATACTTCCAGAGTTCAGGCATATTAAAAAGAGTTGTATAATCATCATGACAATCCATTCTAGAAGGTTTTCTTCTTTGTATGCATTCCTGTGCAATTTCACCTTCTTTTTTCCAATTAGCCATTACTATAGCTACTTATAGTTTACATATCCAGAACAATCTTTTTCTTTTTAATTTGTATTTGTTTATTATTTTCCATCTTTTTACTTTCAACATAACTGCTTCCTTTATATTTTAAGTGACTGTCCTATAGTAGGGTCTTATTATCTTATCCAATCTGACAAATTTAATTGAAATTTTTAGACTTTATATATATATTATAATGTCTGGATTTCAATCCACCATCTGGGTAGATGTTTTCTAATTTCCCCACTGGTTCTTTGTTTTTCTTTCTATTTTAATCCATATTTTGGATTTTTGGAATTCCATTTTTATTTCTAAAAGTGGAGGATTAGTTATATCCCTTTTAAGTGATTGTCCTATGGCAGTGCCATCCAAAAGAATGTTTTACAAGGACGGGAATGTTCTATATCTGTACTATCTGGAAAAGTAGCCAATGGCCACGTGTGTTAATAAGCATTTGAATTGTGGTTAATGTGACTGAGAGAATGAATTTTAAATTTTATTTAATTTTAAATAGGTACATATGACCATATTAGGCTCTATGGTCAAGAAAGCATACATATTGTTAACCAATGGCAGTCTACATTCAAAAAATATAATTCCAACTTATGCATAATGTAAGAACCTCACCAACTTTTATTTTTCGTCTCCTCATCATGTGACGCTCTTGAGCTACTTTTCACTTCCACAGATATCATAACCCGTAATATATTCTTATTGTTTTAAACAGTAATTTTATTTTAAGTAAATTATAGAATTATGAATTTTTGTATATTTATTATTGATGGCACTTATACTATTTTGTAGATGATTTATAGAAAATTTTGTTGATAAATTTCTATAATTTTCAATTAGCTTTATTTTCTTTCTGTATGCATATTTTCATGTAACAGTTTTTAGTAGTACAGGTAAACTGATGATAAATTTTCTTAGTTTTGTCTATTGTGTCCCATCAATTTGATTCAGACTTATAATGACCCTAGGTGACAAAGTTAAACCACCCCATAAAGTTTCCTAAGTTATAGTCTTTATGAAGCAGATTGCTAGACCTCTGTCCCATCTAACCATTGAATGGGTTCAAATGGCCCACCATTCAATTAACAGAAAAATTTTAATGATTGCACCAATTGGGCTCCTTTAACATTTGTCTGCTATTTAAAAGTCTCTTTTGCATTAATTTTTTAAATACATGTTTGCTGGACATAGAATTCTAGGCTTATATTATATTTCTTTCAGTTCTCTTCTTTGTTTATATTAAGCAGTCCCCTTCATTAAGTCTTACAGAAGACAAAGACCAGAGAAAACATCAGTATAAAGTCATAATGGTGTCCAAAGGATTCATAACCACATAAGTAATCACATTCATTAATCTCATCAAAGTGTCATGTCCAATCTTTTCTTAATTGCATCTAGTGTTTTTTTTCTTTCTTTTTTTAAAGCATTTTATTAGGGACTCATACAACTCGTATCACAATCCATATATACATCAATTGTATAAAACACATCTGTACATTCTTTGCCCTCATCATTTTCATAGGATTTGCTCTCCACGTAAGCCTTTTGCATCAAGTCCTCTTTTTTCCCCCTCCCTCCCAGCTTCCCCCTCCCTCAGGAGCCCTTGATAATTTATAAATCATTATTGTGTCCTATCTTGCCCTGTCCAGCATCTCCCTTCACCCCCTTTTCTGTTTCTGTCACCCAGGGAGGAGGTCACATGTAGATCCTTATAATCGGTTCCCCCTTTCCAACCCACTCACCCTCTACCCTCCCGGTATTGCCCCTCACACCGCTGGTCCTGAAGGTATCATCCACCCTGGATTCCCTGTGCCTACAGCTCCTATCTGCACCAGTGTAGATCCTCTGCTCTATCCAGACTTGCAAGGTAGAATTCGGATCATGGGGGAGGGGGAGGAGGGGGGAAGAAGGAAGCATTTAAGAACCTTAGGAAAGTTGTGTTTTTCATCATTGCTACATTGCACCCTGACTGTCTCGTCTCCTCCCCAAGATACTTCTGTAAGGGGATGTCCAGTGGCCTACAAATGGGCTTTGGGTCTCTACTCCCCACTCCCCTCCTCATTCACTATGATAAGATTTTTTGTTTTGATGATCCCTGATACCTGATCCCTTCGACACCTCATTATCACACAGACTGGTGTGCTTTTTCCATGTGGGCTTTGTTGCTTTTGAGCTAGATGGCCCATTGTTTACCTTCAAGCCTTTAAGACCCCAGAGACTATATCTTTTGATAGCCGGGCACCATCAGCTTTCTTCACCACATTTGGTTGTTCACCCTCTGTCTTCAGTGGTTGTGTCAGGAAGGTGAGCATCATAGAATGCCAATTTAATAGAAGAAAGTATTCTTTCATTAAGGGAGTACTTGAGTGGAGGCCCAAAGTCCTTCTGCTACCTTAATACTAAACCTATAAATATATGCACATAGATCTATTTCCCCATCCTCATATATAAATGTATTTGCATATGTACATGTCTTTATCTAGACCTCTATAAATGCCCTTTGCCTCCCAGCTCTTTCCTCTATTTCCTTTGACATCCCTCCTGTCCCACTATCATTCTCAGTCCCCACCAGGGTTTCAGCAATTGCTCTTAGTTACATAACCCTTGACTATGTCCAACCAGGGCTCCCACACCCTCCTCACCACTGATTCGGATTGCTTGTTGTGCTCTTGTCCCTGTGTTTATTAATACCACTTCCTTTCCCCTCATCTACCCCTCTCCCATGTCCCCGTGGAACTCAGTCCCATTGTTTCCTCCTCCAATTATTCATCTAGCCTATCGTATTTAGACAGATCTGCAGAGATAATAACATGCACAAAAACAAGACAGAGCAAAGCCAAGCAACAATATACAACAAAACAATGACAAAAACAAACAAACACAAGAACAATGAAAAGTTTGTAGTTAGTTCAAGGATTGTTTGTTGGCCTTTAGGAGTGTTTTCCAATCCAGTCTGTTGGAGCACCACTCCCTGGCCCAAAGTACACCTTCAGCATTCCCTGGGAACCTCGCCGTTCCATTCCCTTGCTATTCTGTTACACTCCCTTAATGTTTTGCCTCGATGTGACGTGATCCAATCTGCTGCAATTCCCACACTGTGTCTCTGGTGTTGTCCCCTATAGGGCTATTGGTCAGTGAGGGGTGTCATGTCTCATAGTGGGGCCGGCCATGTGGTCCTCTCTGTCGACTGGGTGCTCTAATTGGGAACATCAACCTCCTGGCCTGGTGGGCCATGATGTGCTCCACTCTCTCCTCCTCCCCCTTCATCTGCTCCCTTGTGCTCCTATCAGATATGTCCCTCTTCCGGAGGTGTAGATTCAGTGCCACCCTTTAAAATATATTCTTCTGATGGGAGGGGCAGGTGTCCTCTTAGTAGTTGGGGTTGAGGCCGGCCCCTTAGACCTCTCCACTGGTTCCCTACTCCACGCTGGCATGTTGCATTCACATCTTGGAGCACTGGGTTGATGTCTGGTCCCTCTTTCCCTGTGTAGATATAAACAATACCCTCCCCTTGGGTGGGTTAGTGTCCTGTGTCCCCACTACCCTTTTCTTTTATATTATTTATATTTTTTAACTTTCCCCATCTCCTTTTTAGTACCATGTGTATCCCTGTATTTGGTCTGATCCCTGCCATATTACCTGTTCCTTACCCCAGGAATGTTTGTATACGGTAGCTTTTTCCCTATGCCCCTTTTTGCTTTTTTTTTTTAAAGCTTACCTCAGCAGCCTTTGAATTCTTTCCATATTTATGTTAATACTATCTTGAGGTCCGTTTTCCATTTTTTGCCCTCTGGGTGAAGTTCTTCTATGTGGTGGTCTCTTATTTATGCTTGGTGAGTGTTGTTCTGCCCATAATGAGTCGGCAAGGATCTTTTGTAGGGCTGGGTTTCTTCTAACGTATTCTTTGAGTTTTTCCTTGTCTGGGAAAACCCTTACTTCTCCATTTATCTTGATCGATAATTTGCCTGGGTGAGTATTCTTAGGTTTGCATTGTTTTCTTCATTTTTTTGGAATATGTTACTCCACTCTCGCCTCTTCTTCATAGTTTCTACTGATAGGTCTGAGCATATTCTTATTTGGGAACCTTTATAAGTGACTGCTTGTTTTTTCCCTAGCTGCTCTCATGATTTTCTCCTTTTCCTCAAAGTTGGATAATTTAACTATTATATGCCTTGTTGACTTCTTGGGATTCAATCTAGCTGGTGTTCTTTCAGCCTCCTGAATGGTTGCCTGGTTTTCATTCATTAAGCTGGGGAAGTTTTCCTCCAAGAATTCTCACACTATTGTTGCAGATGACTTCTTTGTTGTTTCTTCCTCCAGTAAGCCAATAATTCTAATGCTCCGCTTCATAGCATCAGACATAGCTCTTAAGTTTTCTTCAGCTTCTCTGATGATCTTATTAGATTTTTGTTCGCGTTTGTTAAAGTCTGCTTGGCTAACCTCCAAGTCATTGATGTGGTTCTCTGATTCCTCTAGTCGATTCTCGATGTCCATGTGTCTGCTACTGTTTTTTGTTATCTCTTCCGTAAGCTCCTGTATTTCCCTTTGGTTTATGGCTTTTATCTCTTCTTTCATTTAATCCTTTTGCTGTATTGTTTCCCTCCTATCCTGTATGACTCCAAGTAGCATTCTGAAAATTTCTTTCTGTGGCAGATCAATGTCTGCTTCTTCTATGCATGTCATTATATTCAGGACATCTTCTGCCATTGCCTTTTGTTTCTCCCGTTTTTTTTGTTGAGATTGTTGGGGCTGATGGCTGTTTGCATTGCATTGTTTTACAGGAGCCAGGTGCCATTTTCCAGGGTGTTGACGAGCACTGGCTCTCTCTAGGAGACTTGTAGGAATGCTTCTTTGAACTGCCTACAGCTTATTTCACTATGTAATTAACCTATAACTTTATCCTCCCGTGGCTTCTCTCTCAGGGGAGTGACCCAGAAGGCTGGTGGGTTGCCTGCTTTGGTGTTGCAGATGTTCCTGCAGCAGTATGGAACATTGAGGAGTGTTGGCTGAGCTACCTTAGGAACCCAGGCACACAGGCAGGAATTCCTCAGTAAGAAGTTGAGCAGAATATCCCCTGGTGGAGGTCAGAAGGGCATTTTCCAACCTCGGGCTAGCTACACAGAGTGGAGCTCACCTAGATTGGTGTGGCACAGGCGTAAATACACTAGGCTAAGGGGAGTGGTCTGTTGTTTAGCAGTAGTGTGTGAGAGACCAAGAAAGAGACAAAGAGGAGAGAAAAAAATTAAAAAGCAAGCTGGCTGAGCCTATGGGGGCCAGGGAGAGGGGAGGATATAGTGAAGAGATGGAAACAAAGCAATAATATAGCTGAGTCAAGATCCTCGCCAGTGGAGTTGCAAGGGTTTAGTCCCTGCTCCAGTGGTAGCGGCAGATGTGGCTGTGTTGAGAAATGGCCCCTGCACCGCCCTCCAAGACCGAGGAGGGGACAGAGAGGAGATGGAAACAAGATCAACAATGTAGCTGAACCCCGATCCCTGCCTGTGGAGCTGCAAGGGTTCAGTCGCTGCCCCAAAGCAGGTGGCAAACTGTGGCTGTGTTGAGACCAAGTCACCCTACAGGCTCCAAATGGTCCTGGCTCTGGCAGATACAGTGGAGGGGCCAAGGTCAAGCCCCAGCCAGCCTCCACTGAGGTAAGCCAAAAGCCCCCAACCCCTCAAAACCCTGTGGGTCTGTGCCTACTTCTCTTTATGATGCTCCTCCTGCATTCCAGCAGTGTTGAATTTCCCTCTAAGCAACTCTCCTGGGCTGGATTCTGCGGAGTCCCTCTGGTATGAGTTACTCATTCGCCATCTTCCAGGAAGTTCTAGTGTTTTTTCTTATATTCTATTTTTCATCTCTAGAATCTCTAGTTCATTCAAATTTATATATATTGTCTTCTCTCATCATATTCAGGAGTTCCTCTTCCTCCTTATATATATTTAAGAAGAGAATATTTATATTAGCAGGTTTTTATGTTGTGCTTTCTTAATTATCAACAATATTATTCCTGGGTTTGTTTCTACTAATTGAAGTTTTAGGTCATATTTCCTTGCTTCTGCTTTCCTTAGAAGTTTTCATTCTTTGAGGAATACTTTTCATATTATTTGGTTGAATGCTGTATTTTTCTATTCCCCTTTAAAATGTTATTTATTAAACTATCTCCCTCAAAGACTTATGTTGAAGTCTGAACCCTGTAACATGTGAATGTGACCCTGTTTAAGAATAGGGCTTTTCTTTTGTAATATTGAGACAGTATGAATCTTAAATGTAATAATTTTGGAGAGATGTCTTATAAAAGAGGAAAATAAATGCAGACACACACAAAGGATGAAGACAGACAATAGAAACAGATGCACCTACAAGCCAAGGAATACCAAGAATTGGTGGCAGCTATGTAAATTTGAAGAAGACAAATAACCTTGAACCCTCTTCCAGAGTTGATGCCCCTGAATTGAAACTCTAGCTTCATAAACTAAGAAAATAAAGTATTATACCTAACAGCCACTCACTTGTTGGTATTGTGTTAGGGGACCAGTAGGTAGCTAAGACAAATAGTATTGAATTTTGTTCTGGTGTAACATTAAGTTACTTGGAGTCAGTTAGCTCCTTTGAAGCTTGCTTTTAGTTTTTTTTTTTGTTTGTTTTTAATGCAAATCTAGAAAAGTCTTTTGTTAGAGCTCATTGAGCTAAATAGATGAATATTGGCTGATAGTAAAGAATGCCATAAATATGTTCACTTATGTTTTATTGACTATGTCAAAGTATTCCACTGTGTGAATCATAATGAACTAGGGATAACTTTAAGATGAATATGCTCATGCAGGACCTGTACAGGGATCAATAATGGATAACTAATAAAGAAATGCTGCATGATTGAAGGTAAGGAAGGTGTACATCATGGCTGTATCCTCTAATCAGAGTGATCCAATGTGTGCACTGAGCAAGTAATCTGAGAAACTGGGCTGTATGAAGAATGAACCAGCAGGACTGAAAGAAGACAGCCCCTATATGCATATGATGATAGAAGCTAGCTTGCTGTATCTGAGGAGCACTTGAAGCACTTTGTGATGAAGACCAAGGATTGCAGTTACAACTTAATGCAAATAAAATGGAAATCTTTACACCTGGACCAATTGGTAACATCTCTATGGAGAAATGATTGTAGTTGCCAATGATTTCATCTTGCTTGCATCCACCAGTAATGCTCAAGGAAGCAGCAGTCAAGAGATCAAATGCATTGGGCAAAACTGTTGCACCTGACTTCTTCAAATGTGGAAAAGCAAGGATTTTACTTTGAGGACTAAGGTGTGCCTGATTCCAGTCATTGTACTTTTAACAGCCTGCCATGCATGTTAAAGTTGGGCATTGAATAAGGAGGAACCTAGAAGAACCAATGAATTTGAATTATATTCCTGGTGAAGATTACTGAAAGTATCAGGGACTGCCAAAAGGATAAACAAATCTCTCTTGGAAGAAATAAAGACAGAATGCTCCTTAGAAGCAGGGGTGGCAAGATGTCATCTCATGTACTTTGGACATGTTATCAGGTGAGACAAGTATTAGCACCTAAATTGTGAAAATCTGGTTTGCAGAAGACTATGGATGACAGTGGGAGCCCAAGATACATTGGTGGGATCTACACAGGGAATAAGCCTCCAGTGATCACCCTAATTGAGGGATGGGTGGAAAGTGGTTACTAAACAGAGTGTATTGGAGAGATAATTATAGAAGCTCAAAGATATAAACTTGAACGGTTAAAACCTTGTCAGCTGATCCCCTACCCCAACCCCGCCCCGATGCACATTGGACCACATCTAGTTTTCAACGTTTTCTGTATTTTTTGTCTTTGTTTTTCATTTGTTCATATTGGGGTTTATCTCCTATGTGTTATGTCACTGGTGCTCACTCTCTTGAATTTGTGGTATATGTTTTTCTGTGTTTCAGTATGTGAAACCCAGGACTGATGAATCTATAGGGAAAGCAAGTAGAATAAGGGTTTCTGGGGCGGGGAGGATAATTGTGGGGGTGGTGGGTAGGAGGTAAAGGGAGCCAATGTTAAGAAGTCCAGAAAGGAAAAGAATGTTTTGAAACTGATTGTGAATTCCAACTATAACGGCTGTTAGTGAGGTGAAATAACTTTTCTTTGTTTTTTATATGATATATATGTATGCATGTGTGTGTTGTATGCATGTATATAAAGGTTTTACATATGCACATATTCTGCAGAGATATTTTACATCTATAATACACAAGGGGAAGTAAAAATATTGCTACAACCTCATAAAAACCTTCATTAGACAACAATATAAAAATGTGATTAAAAATACATTAGAAAATAGTAAATAAAAAGAGAGTGACTTTTCCTTACAACAACAACAAAACCATATGGGACCACAAATGTGCACCCCAGTGGAAGGTAAGCAATGCATACTTGACTTTGCATCCAAAAGCCAAACTCACTGCCATCTAATCAGTGCTGACTCAGAATGACCCCCTGTCGGTTTCGGAGACTGTGACTGTGGATGAGAGTGAAAAGCTCAATCTTAATCTCCCCTGGAGGTGCTGGCAGTTTTGAACTGCCGACCATGCAGGTTACAGCCCACTAGGGCTCCTATTATATTTGCTCAGCATTTAATTTATCTCTTGTGCTCTGTAATTTTTTGAAAAGCATACAATAATCTTTATGATAAAATTTGAATGAACTCACTTATAAAAATTCTGTCTCCAGATGCTTACATTAGTTAATATTTTCATAACTTTTCATACTTAAGGGACTACTCAATTTATCCTTTTAAAGTTTTTTTCTAATTTTTTAGGAAATGCTTGTACATATTTCCCTCTAATTTTAGAGAGCTCCTGCCTGAATCCTCTATTGCAAGTATGAGTCTCCAATTTATTATAGAAATGAAATGTTCCCCTTGTGAATGTACCCATTTACCTGCAGATGAACATTTGTGTGCAAGTCTTCATATGGGCATGGGATTTCATTTGCAGGGTAAATGTTTGAAAGTGGAATGGCTAGGAGATGGTGTGTTTAACTACTTAAGAAACTGTTCAAATACAAACCAAAGTGCTTATACCAGTTTACGTTCTCGTGGTTGCTTCACATCCTCATTACTAATGTTGTGGTCTAACAGGCCCTGGAGAAGGACATCGTGCTTGATAAAGTGGAAGGACAGCGAAAAAGAGGAAGTCCCTCAGTGAAATGGACCGACACAGTGGTTGCAACAGTGGGCTCAAGCACAGGAACCATTGTGAGGACGGCGCAGGACTGAACAGTGTTTCATACTCTTGTGCACATGTCTTCTATGAATGGGAACCAACTTGATGGCACCTAAAAGCAATAGGTGTGTCTTAAGGACCCTTCATGCCACTGTGCATTAGATGTTGGACTATTAACCAACTAGAAGGCGTTAGGTTCAAACCAACCAGCCGTTCCATGGGAGAAAGAGGCTCTCAGTTTCCATAAGGGGACGGACAACAAAAAAGTGGGTGAAGGGAGACGTTAGACAGGGCAAGATATGACAAAATAATAATTAATAAATTATCAAGGGTTCATGAGGGATGAGGGAGGGGGGAGTGGGGACAGAGATGCCAGGTGCTTTACTGGAGAGCAAATGTTTTGAGAATGATGAGGGAAATGAATGTATGTACAAATGTGCCTTACACAAATGATGTATGTATGGATTGTGATAAGCGTTGTATGAACCCCTAATTAAATGATTAAGAAAAAAAAAGATGTACAGACTTGGAAACCATATATAGGGGGATCACTTGGGGCATCAGTTTAACCTACAGTTTGCTAAGGATTAATTATGTTGACCATTCTTACAAGTGCTTATTTGCCATCATAGTATCTGCAGGGTACAATAGTGGACAGAAGCGGCGATGGAGTGTATCCTTGCCTTCTTTCTGCTCTTAGACAGAAGCGTTTTGTTCATCTCTAAGTATGATTTGAGTTGGAAGTTCTTCGTCGATGCTTTCTATCATGCTCAAGAAGTTCCTTTTGAGCTAGATGGCCGCTTGTTTATCTTCAAGCCTTTAAGACCCCAGTCACTATCTCTTTTGATAGCCGGGCACCATCAGCTTTCTTCACCACATTTACTTGTTCACCCATTTTGGCTCCAGCTGTTGTGTCGGGAGAGTGAGCATCATAGAGTTCCAATTTAATAAAAGAAGGTATTCATGCATAGAGGGAGTGTTTGAGTAGAGGCCCAAGGTCCTTCCGCCACCTTAATACTTGACCTATAAATATAGATGCAAGGGGCTTAAGTGAAGAGCAAATGCCTTGAGAATGATTGGGACAGGGAATGTATGGGTGTGCTTTATACAATTGATGTATGTATATGTATGGATTGTGGTAAGAGTTGTTGGAGTCCCTAATAAAATGTAAAAGAAGAAAAGAGGAGAAAAAATGATTAGGGCAAAGACTGTACAGATGTGCTTTATACAATTGATGTATGTATATGTATGAACTGTGAAAAGAATTGTATCAGCCCCAATAATTTGTTAAAAAATAAAAAATAATTTAAAAAAAAAGAAGTTCCTTTTATGTCTAGTTTGCTGAAATGTTCTTTCCTAAATCTATTAAGAGGAATAAATGGCTTTCCCTTTTTAATTTGTTATTTTATTTTTCTACACTCCTGAACAACCCTATTTAGCCATATCTATTTTCAGAAATTCTCTTAAGGAATTTTGCATCTGCATTCATAAGTGATAGTGATGTGTACTTATCTTTTTTTCTGATTCTTTCCCCTAGTTTTGCATCAGAATAATGCTCAACTCATAGAATAAGTTTGGGAGTATTTCTTTCTTTTTCCATTTTCTTTAAGAGTTTACTTAAAACTAGTATTACGCCCTCGTTAGTTTGGTGGCACAATTCTTTAGTTAAGTAATTTTTTAGCTTGAAATATAATCTTTGCATGTTCATGTCAATTTTTAGAACCACTCGGTTAATTTCTACAAAGCATTTACTCACAATTGATTGACAGTGCACTGATTCTGTAGGTAAACCGGGAAAGAATTTCTTCTAATGAACACTTCTATTTGGGTTGAAAGCAGAGCGTATTAGAAAAGTGCTGACCTGTGTCTCATTGGCTATGCAAAAGCATTCAACTGTGAGAATCACAAAAAGTATGGATAATATTGAGAAGACTGATAATTCCAAAACATTTAACTCTGCTCATAGAGAACCTACAAACAGGCTAGGAGGCAGTGATTTGCACAAAACAAGGGGAACTTAAACTGCATGGTTTACATCAGGAAAGTTGTGCATCAAGGTTGGATCCTTTCACCATACTTATTTAATCTGTATGTTGAGCGAAAAATCTGAAAGCTGAACTAGGAAGAAAAATGAAGCAGAAGGATTTGAGGAAGGCTCATTAACAACCTGTGATAGGCAGATGACACAACATTGCCCGCTGAAATCAAGAATTTGAAGCCCTTATGAGAAAAGAAAAAAGGCTACAGTTTCAAATATAGATTACACCTCAACAGAAAAAAACAAAACCAAAAATCTTCACAACTGAGCCACTGAGCGACATCATGCTAAACAAAGAAAAGACTGAAGTTGTCAAAGATTTCATTTCACTGGAAGCCACAATTGATTCCCATGGAAATAGCAGTCAACAAGTCAAAAATTGTATTGGGCAAATCTGCTGTAAAAGATCTCTTTATAGCATTAAAATGCACAAAAGTGTCTCTTTAAAGACTAAAATGAGCCTAATCCAAGCCAAGATATTTTCAATTACTTTATATGCATGTAAAAGTTGAACAATGAACTCAAAGGACCAAAGAATTGATGCATATTAATAATGGTGTTGGCAAAGAATTTTAAATACACCATGTGCTGCCAGAAGAGTGAGTGATTCTGTATTGAAAGCAGTGCGACCAGAATTAGCATGAGAAGCCAGGATGACAAGACTTTGTCTCATGTACTTTGGACATGTTATCAGGAAGGATGGGTACCTGGATAAGGATAACATGTGTGGTAAAGTTGTGGGACTGCATAAAAAGAAAAAGGAAGACCTTCAATGAAATGGATTTATACAGCGGCCAACAGAATGTGCTCAAAGTTGGCAACAATTGTGAGGATGGCACAGAGCATGACTGTAGGACACAGGGTCACTGAGTCAGAATGGACTCGATGGCATGTAAAAACAACCTATCTTTAAAAATCTTGATTCCTCCTTCACATGTGAAATATATTGTCACTAGTTTTAGAATTCTGAGCTGTCAGTTCTTCAGGTACAGTTGTTTAAAGATGCTCGTCCATTATCTTTTGGGTTGGATTATTTCCAACAAAAAATCAGTTTCATCCTCTGTATGTAATGTGTTGTTTTCATGAGAATTCTTTTATGATTTTCTCTGAATATCTGGTTTTGAGAGGTTTACGATGTTCCTTGCTCTAATTTTTTTGTGTTTCCTGTATTTGGGATTTGTTGTGATTCTTGGAATCATACATTAATAATATTTATGAAATTTGGAAAATGTTAGGTCATTGTTTTCCCATCTTACTTTACTCTCTCCTACTGCTAAAATTATGTATTAGAGCACTTCAAGTTATCACACAACATACAAATGTCCTGTTTATTTATTTTTCCAATCTCTTACTCTTTGTATTTCATTTTGGATAATTTCTATCGCTTTGTTTTCAATTTTACTAATCTTTGACTTTTGTAGTCATTAATTCGATGCATTATATTTTTCATCTCACTTCACACATTATAATTTTGTCGATAGAAAGTAGGTCAAAAAAGAAAATAATAGTGATCAGAGCAGAAATCAGTGAAATAGAAAGCAGGAAATGTCAGAGAAAGTCAATGAAACTACAAACTGCTTCTTTGAGAACATGAATAAAGCTGACAAAACCAACCAACCATATGATCCAAGTACTTTACTCCTAGGTATTACCTAAGATAAATAAAACCACATATTCATACAGTCGTAGAACTTAACAGCAGAGTCTGACTAAAATTAAAACTAGAGCTTTTATTGAGAGTCAAAGCTATTTGCAAATTGGAAATCGCGAGGTCGAGAGGATTCTAAACTACGTGATCCAAGGAGAAGTCTGTTCAGAGAGTTTTTAATAAGGTACAAAGAATTTCAGGAAAATTCAGTGTTTGGTTGACATTTAGATAATGGATGCAAAATTGAATGAGAATATATCTGATTGTTAAGAGATTACAGGTGCTCCCCCAAATGTCTCTTTTTGTTGTTGTTTAGTTACAAAGCATTCATTAAATTGGCTACATCTGGTCTTTAAAGAAATACAGGACCTTCAGGGAGGACATGAGTAATGTTAAAGTTTATTTTGAACAAGCATCTGTTGTGAGTATTGTTTGGGACAAACTTCCTAAGCAGCAAGCAAAATTCCATTATTCTCTGAAATGATTTACCAAGTGACCATTTAGGGAACAGTGGAGAGTTGCAGGAATGACAAGTTACATTTCTGATGCAGAAATTAGTTTTGATTCAGCTCAAGATTTAGCATACTCAGGAACTCTTATCAGGAGCCCGAAATTAATTTTGGTGAGCTCACTCAACACAAAGACTTGTATAGGATGGTTATTAGCATCTTTATTTGTAGCAGTTAAGAACTGGAAACAAAAAGTTTACCAACATGTGAATGGATAAACAAACCAGAAGATCCATAAAATAGGCCACTAATCAGCCATAAAATAAAATGAATTATTATTGTAGGGAACAAAAGAGATCCCATATTTCAAATGCAATTTATGGAGAACACTTATTAAGACAAAGACAATTTGTCTGGTGAGGGAAACGGTCAACACAAGGCATTCAAGGATGTCCAGAAAAACGTCACTTAACTAGGACATGGGACCCTGTCACAAAAGCAATACATCACAATTGCAGGCATGAGTATAGAAAGAGAATATGACTCATGACTATGCAATCCGATTACCCCCGTTAATTAACACCAAGGACACCTCCCTGAGCTAGGCCGCTTCTCTTGGACGGGCTAGGGGAGTGGTAGTAATCCACTGGCAAACACACTCTGCCTACGAGCAATGCTTTTCACATTGCTGCTCAGTGGTCAGAAAGGACTCAATGTGGAGAGTCCGTATGGATTTAGAACTTCCATTGTGATCCACAGCTTTCTGCAAAGTTTGTGTTCAGAACTCAAACTTTGACGCCTTCCCCTCCTTTGATCATGGAATTTATTAATCCTTCAATTATACAAGATGGCATGCTTCTTCCTCATGGGCTAAAGGCCACCTTCCTTTGAGGACAGCCACTGCAGTATGGAGTGTGCAGATGGATCCACTATCTGAGTCCATCTGTGATACTTGTAGCTGTAATCTGGTACAGGTACAAACTAATCTGTGGTGTGTCGACTGTCCATTGTGAATTTGAGGTTTGAGTCCAAGATATAAACACTTAAATTGTTGGTACTTCTATGTCTATCTGGTGCCAGAATCTGATTTGGCATATTTGATAGTTTGAACCTAGGTATGAAGAATCAGCTGGGAATTCCCAACTTTTCCTTTAGGATGCCTCCATAAAAATGGATAATACTTTAGTTAAGACCCTATGAAAAATGTACACACACACACACATATATATAAGTACATATGAACATTTTCATATGGTCACAAAAATTTAATAATTTATTTATAATTAAAATATGTTTAAATTATTTTAATTTATGAAATTATACATATGTTATAGGTTTGTTTATAATTTGTAATATGTATATATAATTTCATTATATATGTATATAAAATTCTGTATAGCCACAGTATATAAATTATAGGGGCCCTGGTAACCCCAAAGTTAGGACTTAGATGATACTATATTTTAATTAGACCTTTTTGTTCCCAAATTGGAAAATGGGATGACGAATTTACATTGAAACCTTATGTGTTTTTTCAGTAACAAAGAAACCCAGAAGTCTTGTTAGATCTGTTTCCAGATGTCTGCAGAATAGGCTAGTGGTCCTGTCTTACAGGAGAGGATCCATATAATCATTTTGGGTCTTTCTGAGCTGCCCCCTTCAAGCCAGCAAGAGCCGGCCCATAGGCCCTAGATGAGGCACAAGGAATTCAGGGCAGGACCAGTCATTCTGTCTCTGAGCCTTTTTTCACCTCTTGGGACACTCTATTAAGGTTCAGATTCACCAGTTCTGAGCTGGAATCTGAACAGAGCCCATTAGAGACATCCTTAGGGCAATTCCTCTCTGGGAGACTCCTGTCCTGACACCAGATCATCTGGAGGCCAACAGTAAAGTTCATGTTCCCTTTACTGTCACTGACTTGTACAGTTGGAAGAGCCACATTCTGGGGTATTTAGAAGATATAATTGAAGTTCAGTAAATTTTCATCTAAATTTTCCATTCTTTTGACCCCAAATTAAGGTGGTTTTCAGACTTTACTCAGCACTCAGCTTACCCTGCAGGAGCAATGCATGGTTTTAGAGACAAAGCTAAAAGAGTAGCAGATCAAAGCCATGCAGTTCAACCAGCCAGAGTACCCTCCATAGGAGAAGCAAACTTTGGAAGCTGCAATGGACACTTGATATGAGTACACAGCTCAACTTCTAGCGGGTGCTTTTTAACGTTTCAATATCAAAGATCAGGCCCAGCAAAGAAAGTAGAACCAGAAGGTGAAACCCCAGGCGATCTTTCTAGTCGCAGTACTCACAAGTACCTCTCTCACCTGATCGGCCTCCAGTAGGATAAGTCTTCTGGGGCCTCCAAAAGGGCAAGCACTAAAACTAGGGCCCTCCTAAACTGGAACCAAAGCAATGCGCCTAGGTTAACAGGGTGGCCACGGGAAGCATGAAGGCCCGAGCCTTCCCATACAGTTTAAGGCTGACCCACCTGAGCCCTGGAGAAGTTACTGCCCCAAATGATGTCGGAAGACTCAGATTGAAGGGCTCCCAAGAACTTCCTTGCAATGAACTCAGCAGGTTCTCGGCACGTAAAAGAAGTGCTAGGTGGCAATAGTAGTAAAATAGCAACCCACTGCAGTTTGTAGTTGCCAATGAAAAAGCTACTCAGGTTTAAACTCCCTCCCCAAAGGCCTTCTTTCCAACAGGAACATGGTCATAACTAGAGTGTGAAGAAGGCCTATCTCCAGCTGATCAAGTGCCAAGTTTGAGACAATACATTGACTTGAGGCTTTTTGCATGTGCCTGAATGCCACATGACTCTTTTGGGAGGAGGCCTACTAACAGAACTGAATGTGCAAATGACTACTGCAGCTGGAAGATTCCAGGTCGGAACAGCAAAGCTTGGACTTTCCAGGTCATTCTACTGGAACTCACAGACCATCCAGATCAATATAAGTCCAGAGAGGTGAACCATTGGCGTCTCTGAACTAGAGCAATGGCAAGAGATTAGAAGACTGCATTCTCTGCTTTGCCCTGCCTCATTCCCTCCACACTGAAAGTGGAATTATTTTCATGGTCACCATTGCTGGACTGGTGGCACAACTTTGAAGCATCAAGTAGCACTTCCATTGTGCCTAGAGGCCTTGGCGTATCATAGATGTGGGCTGCCTCTACTTATCAAGTGATTCCAATGCCAGAAGCTCATTAAACCCGGGCTTCAAACCAATAACAACGAACAAACTGCCCCTGAGTCGATTCCAACTGCAACTCAGACCGGAACAGTGATTTTAATGAAATGTATACACTTTTTAAAACTTCTAAAAGCTAAATTCAGATGAACTATGTTAAAGTGAAATCACTTAGAACCATTGGACTTCATTTCAGCAGTTGTCACGGTTTGTAGCATATAATTTTAAGATCTTTAAGTTACTCACATTGAGCAAACATAAAATATTTGCTACGATTTAAAGTTCATATACTTTTGAGTCTTTTAGAAAAGACATTTAAGTATTATCAACAAAAATTGTTTGTTGTCATTGAAATAACAAGAAGGTATTTTATCACTAGAATGAAACGCTAATTCATTCTTTAGATAATCTGGCTTCTAGGGCAAGAATGATTTAGGTTCATCAGCACTACATAGTTTTGAAAAGGCTGATGATGTTCCAGTGTCATTTTGCTGATTATTATAAATTCTGATCATTCACACCTTCAAGAGGAGTCATAAAACCTAGACTTACTTATTACTGACATGTTCTTCATCCCAAAGTTTGTGGAACTTTCAAAATGTTTGTATTGCTTTAGGACAGACATAGTATATGGCAATTTTTCTCCACATAGGGTCATTAAGACATCCAAGGAAATCGTTTAGGCAGTGCATATTATTCTTAATGTTTTATCTGATTGCTATATTAGACATTTCCATCTTGTGACTATTCATTTTTTAGTCAATCAATTTTAATTTTCATCATTTTAATGGCTACCTTGTTTCTTTTTAAATCTATCTTCTTGATTCAGATGTTTAATAACTTGACACTGCCTTTATCTCCGAATCCTTTTTCAAAAGGCTTGTCATTGTGCTTTGAGATCTTTTTGTGTAATATTCCTTTAGACTTTAAACTCACTTTCGTTTTTCATTAGTTCCACAATTCTCATCAATTTTCACTTTTAAAATTTGAGTTAAGCATGTCATTTTAGTTTTTGCCATCTACATATAAGCTTTTGCTTTATGAACATGCTAAAATACCTAGATAAAAATTTCCAACAGAATAATGGGTTATATTGTACTTATAAAAGGGGCTGACATCTTGAGCTTGGTGCCAACTAGACTAAATCAAAGGTTCCAGAACTCCTGAAGGTGATGTTGTTCACAAATAATCACTGAGTTTTTAAAAAGTCAAGAACAGAAATTAGCCAATAAGTAGACTAAATCGTTCTATAAATTCTTTATAATCTATACCCCTAATGAGAAGCCTTGCCTATACTTCCTTAGCAATTGTGTATTTTTAACTGTATTTCTTTTCTGCCTTTTTAGTTGGTAGGTGCCATCGAATCAGTGCCAAGCTATAGCTACCCTTTGCGCACCAGAACAAAACACTGCCTTTGCAAGATGTACAGCATTTTCATAGGTATCGAGTCATGTTCTTCTAACACGTAAGTGTTATTTGTATAAGTGAGTTTTCTCATGCATTTTAGCCCAAAAGCCTTCACACATATAAAATAGCAAGTCAAAACTGAACAACAATTGTGAGACGGGTGCACAGGGCCACTATGAGTTGGAGTTTACTCGACAGCACCTAACACCAACACCACACACATATATTCTCCCCACTAGTACTTTACATCTCGACTGTGGACTAAAATAATTATATTGTTATTAGAATTAGCTAATGTCAAGTGAGGATTATCTACATTATTTCTTAGGAAGCTAGCATGCTCTTTATGAAGCAGTACACAGATATATAAGCAAGGTATATTCTGAGCTCACATCTTAAAGCATAAACCCTAACCTAAGAACAATTAGTTCTTATGATGCAGTTCTGCTCAATACTTAGCCTTGTAAGGTGATCTCTCAATATATGCATGCTATAGCCAAATGTGGTGAAGAAATCAGATGGTGCCCGGCTATTAGAAAATATAACATCTGTAGTTTTCAAAATGTGCGTTAAAACAAGTGGCCATCTAAGAAAGGTGTCAGCTAGTCCTCATGGAAGAAGTGCCCAGTCCATGCCAATGGATTTTAAATAAAATCCATGATTAGAGGAGGGAATGTATTAGAATTTAAATTCTGAGCACTTAGCAGAATGCTGCAGTTTACAGTGAGTCTTAAAACTGCTTTTTATCTCACCTACTCAGCCTCCATTGAGTTCTTTCTGACCACTGACCAGAAATGTGAAAAGCTTTGTCCTGAGGTAGAGATATTTGAAATTAAGTAGCTACTGCTCCCCTAGCTAGCCCAGGTAGGGCAGCCTAACCCTTACTGACTGGCCTGAGTGCCCCCTGGATAAAACTTGGTGTACTAGAGCCTGAATAAGAGCCCTGGTGGTTACATGCTGGGTTGCTAACCATAAGGTCTGGAGTTCGAAACCACTAGTCACTCCCTTGGAGAAAGATGAGACTTTCTACTCCAGTAAAACTTTACTCTCAGAAACCCGCAAGGGCAGTTCTACTCTGTTCTAACTTATTTTTTTTAAACATTTTATTAGGGGCTCATACAACTCTCATCACAATCCACACATATACATACATCAATTGAATAAAGCACATCTGTACATTCTTTGCCCTCATCATTTTCAAAGCATTTGCTCTCCACTTAAGCCCTTTGCATCAGGTCCTCTTTTTTTCCCCTCCCTCCCAGCTCCCCCTCCCTCATGAGCCCTTGATAATTTATAGATTATTATTTTGTCATATCTTGCCCTATCCGGTGTCTCCCTTCACCCCCTTCTCTGTTGTCTGTCCCCAGTGAGGAGGTCACACGTAGATCCTTGTAATCGGTTCCCCCTTTCCAACCCACTCACCCTCCACTCTCCCAGTATCGCCCCTCACACCCCTGTTCCTGAAGGTATCATCCACCCTGGATTCCCTGTGCCTCCAGCTCCTGTATGCACCAGTGTACAACCTCTGCTCTTATCATAATTTTACGAGTTAGAATCAACTTGATGACAGAGAGACAGGAGAGAGTGGGAGAGATGAGGGAAAACCTAAATATTCACGAGTTGTATCCTTGGGTGGAGGACCCTAAGCCAATCTTGTAAGTTTTTCTATGTGTAATAGTGCATCCTAATCATGGTATCCTAATTTTGGTTTAATTCTTTCTATAATCCCAACTGCAACTGTGATGTATTGATCTGCTAATTTTTTTAGTTTCCTTTGTCCTCCCAATCCTATTTAAGTAGCTTCATTTCTGTGAATCTCTGGGCATCATTATAGCCCCATGTTGGCAATCTTCCTAATCTTAATGATCTTTGTCTGGTTTAAAATTTAATAATGGGTCTTCATTAGCTATATTGAACTTGGCATTTTTCTCCATGGACAGGGCATGGTCAGCTAATTGACTCCAGAAGTCAACTAAGGAAATATAAGTAAAGACGTTTGGAGTGCCATTAAGTCAGACCTGCTCACATTTGCCTGATTCTGCCCTCTGATAAGACCAGAATATTACATATAATTCTTAGATCTGGTCTTTTAATTTACTTATTAAGTTTATATCTTGTAGACTACAGTTTATTTTGCAAATGATGCGCCAATGGGAATACTGACCCATTCCTCCTCCCTGCCAGTCCTGTCATATCAATGTTCTTATTCAGTTGGAAGGAGTTACCTCCTTCTTTTCCTCGAGGTTCAAATCAACCTGAGCTCCATTGAAAGAGGAGGGAATGAGACTGCTTCTCAACCTGCTAAGTCCTATGCGAGGTTGTAAATTTCACAGCTTGCTCATGGAGTCTACTCTGAAGATATAATGATGTTAGAATAAATACCTCATATATTGTCCATAATTAATCTGTACTTTCCATTCTGATAACCTGTCTTTGGGGAGCCCTATTCCTCACAGGAGAGTATCCCATCATGGGTTCTGACCAGATCCAGCCCACCTAACATGCTCAGAAAAGGCCCACGCAGCCTTCGGTTCACCCAGGAAAATATTTTGGTCAAGGAACCAAAATAGGCCAAAAAGATGTTATCAGAACAATTTTGAAAACAATTGAAAGGGAGGGAGATAAGCCATATCCTGTCAAGAGTCATAACCCCGCCCTACTAGATATTCATGAGTAATCTTGTGAAATCTCTTCCATATTCATAGACCCTCAACTTCCTGGTGTACTCATAAAGCTGCAAAGCCCCATTTTCCGGAGCTTGCCTCGAAAACTCTAGTCCCCTACTTGTTCCTTGCTTCATGAACCAAAGTAAAGTTTTCCCATTAGATTTTCATCTACTCCCATTTTTTCTTAGCCACGCCTCCTAAGACAGGTACAAAGGGGTGACAAAGGAGCACTACCTTTTGGAACAGTGACTATGTTCACTCTCTTTATTGCAATGCTGGTTTAACAGATATATACCCATGGAAGTGGAGAAATGCAAAATTCTCCTGGGAAGGGAGAGAAAGATGCAAATGCTATCTTTGGAAATGGATAGTCCTAGGTAAAGATAATTTTGAGAAACAATAGCTTTATGTTTTGCTATTTTCTAGTGAAGGTTTCTATGATTTATAGGAATTGTTTTTGTTTTTTTTTTTACTTACTCTTGTAGTTCACAAAGCAGTGAAAAACTGTTACATACATAGTTCTGTCATGGCCCAGAATAAAATCTTCTCTATTCCTGCAGGATGACACTCAGCTTCTTTAACATGAACTTTATTCCCCATGCAGTTGTCATCGCTCACCACTTTCCCTTTCTCTCTAGTCACAGGTAAAACGGGGATCATTGCTTCCATCTGAAAGGGCCTTGCAGCTCTGGTTCTGCATTCAGTGCATCAATTACGAAGGAATCAGCAAAAGAAATTTTGTCGAGTTTCTCTTTCAGTTTGATGTTATAGTCAGAGTAGGAAAGCTCAAACATAAAGATGACTTTGGTGGAACTATTTCTACAGGAGAAAGTATTTTCACCAAACCTTCAACCACTCTGGATTTTAACATTATTGTGTAGTCAGACAAGTATTTCCTCTATTGTTGGCTTTATACAGATGCAAAGGCATGCTCAGGAAGCTGGGAGATGGATGAATAGTTGGTTTGATGTGTTTAAACCATTCACCACTTTGAGTTAAATGTGCATATTCTGTTCAAAATAGACAAAAGGGAGGGGCGGTCCCCTTTGCCCTTTGTAGCGTGCATAACATCAGGCCTCACTGCTTAAACTAATGAGTATTTAGAAGTAAGGGCTCCTACTGATTCCAGTGAGTCATTAATTTTCTGCTTGCAGAACCACTGGGGAGTTTTTCATCAGCTGCATTTTTTAGCTGTTACCAGTTGCTTCTGAGCAGTGGTGCTGACCCTTGGGTTCCTGTACCACACACCAGACAGCATAATGGGCTCAGAAGTCCCCTTAGAAGGAATTTTGCTGTGGACTTCGAAGAGAAGCAATGAAGTAGATGGTGATTAGCATTTCAACATTCTGGTCACTCTTTTAAGAAAGGTGTCTTAGAACTATTCATTTTCAGGGAACTTAATTGCCATTGAATGAAAACACATATTTAAACCAATATATAAACTGGTAGAGGCGAATTACAATTTATCTGCAATACATTGAATAGTGCTAAAGATGTGTGTTCTATTACAGCTCCAGGTTGATTATTTGCTACATTGTCTGTTTGCTCCTTCCTCAAGGGGCTTGCCACAGAATAGTCTCTTGGAAATTGAAGAGGGTGGTGTCTCTGAAAATGTTCAAAGACTTATGTCCTAAAAGGTCCTAACCTGCCATCTAACTTAAAGCAATTCAAAGTTTGCCTAAGCCAACATTAAGGCGGAGAATCACTGAGTAATTATTTATACTAGCATTTAGAAGCTGTTTGTATGAAAGGTCATTTTCAAAAATGTTTGAAAGGTATTAGGAATTCATATTCTTAACTAAAGAGAAAAGATATATAATGGTGGGGGCAATATCACAAAAATATCTTTTCTGTGAAGACCTACCATTGCATTAAGCTATTACTGAAGACTAACTTTAAGCAAAATCATGTGTGGAGGAAGGGGGAGGAGTAAAGAGAAACCAGTAGAAATGTCTACAAAGCAAACCCCATTTAAATTAAGATTTACGCCAAGTTAAAGGACAAGATATTATTTTTATTTGGAGGAGATTTAATTTTGTTCATCAATAATTCCCTTCCATTTGAAAGAAGGAAACCATTGGGTCAATTCTGACTCAAAGTGACATTATAGGACCAAGTAGAAGTGGCCCTTTTGGGTTTCTGAGACTTTAAATCTTTAGAGAAGTAGAAATTCTAATCTTTCTTCCACAGATCGGTTGGTAGGTTCAAACCACTGACCTTATGTGGCTCAACACATACCTCAAATAAAATCAATTTCTCTCCAGTTAGTTGACTCTTGACTCAAGATGACCCCGTGTGTGTCAGAGTAGAACTGTATGCCATGGGGTTTTCTGTGACTGAGATCTTTTGGAAGCAAACCAACAGGACTTTGAGCTTAAGGACCTCTGGGTGGAATTGAACCATCAATCTTTCAGTGAGCAGTCAAACACATTGATGATTTGTGCCACCCATAAACTTTAAAATCTCAAAAAGCATACCATAAAATGACAAAAAAAATAGAGATGGATTCTTTGATATTTACTGGATCTGCTGCTGTTCCTCTGATGGATCCAGGAGATTCACTGCTCAGGGATCTCCGATCCAGAGAATACCCTCCCCTCCTGGCTCTTCCTGGTAATGAGAAAATTTCCTCCTGCTTCGCAGTGGGCTCATTTTATATACTGCAGGAGGCACTCCAGGGAATCGTGTTCTTAATTACTCACTGGTGAATCCTATCAGTATTTCCCCATCTTCTTACCAGACCCAGGCTGGGAAAGAGTTGTTTGCTAGGAGTTGGAGTCTTCGGCTACAAGAGCCACACTCAATAATTCAGTGGTTCCATATTTAAAGGGTGAGGGGAAGCACATAGGCACTTCAAATGATCTGCCTATACTCAATAGGGACTCAGCAAACAATTCAATGTGAACTTCAAAAAGATGTGACTTGGGTTGTCAAAGGACTTTATAAATCATCCCCATGATCCCAAGAATACTTAAAAATGATTGGTGCTTAGTACAAAGGTTTGCCTATATTAACCATCATGTTGCCTGGCCACTCACAGGCAGCACTTGGTTTTCTGTTTAAGTGAGAAAATGTTAACAGCTAAAACTATAAGAAAGTGCAAAGACTGTGAAGCTGTTTCATTTTTTTTTAATCACAACCCTGGAATAATGATTAAATTCTTAGGATGTCTTTTCTTCAGAGGGAGGAGAGCTAAAAATAAAATATATGCAAAAATTATGAAACTTAGGAAAAATTATTACCTTGAAAATGGTAATAGTTGGGATGTCTCTTTTTTTCTTTTTTTGAGAGGAGGCAGAAATCCCAGCTCCCTGCTCTACCTCCCTCAAAGATTTAATTGAGTCACAGGGTTTATTTTTGCTGTAAACCAGTGTTCTATACTCCTGAAAACCTAGGCCGAATACATCAGCATTTCTGGGCCACCTGGGACCAAAAGAGGGGGGTAGCTGTGAGATTTCCAGATGGATTTTAAGACAATTCATTGATATTTACATAACAAGAATAAATGTTTTTCCTAAGATAGCATTTCCCTTCAGTGACTCAAGACCACCAGCTAAAGTGGGAGATACAGAAATTCTATTACATTAATAGTCTTTGTTTTTACGGCTTTGGCATTTATTAACTAGTGGGAGCTGTTTATTGGGTCATAAACTTTACTAATGGGGATATTATCTCAAAATTATAAATCTCCTTCAGTATATAGCTTAGTTATAAAAAGAATAATTATTTAAAGTGCCTGTATGGCGGCAATGTTTCATGTTTATCGGCATGGTTCTTATAATGGTCATTTAATTGCTAATTGTGGGCTTGGACGGGGAACCACCAGGGCAGGGAGACAGGGCTATGGAATAGAATGAGCAGTTGTCACCCCATGAACCCAGGAGCAGAGCATTACTTTGCTTCCCTTCCTTTCTTTCGTGCTCCCACTCCTCAGATGAACTGTACAACTCTGTAAAAGGGCCAAATTATCTACAGATTTAAGATCTTGAGCAAAGACAACTGACTGAAGAGTTGAATAGGTAAGTGACAAATCTGTCAGCTTGAAAAGTCATAGGAAAGTGTCATCCATCTAAAAGCTTTCTCCCAGGAAAGAAAAATCTTTAAAGTGACAAAATGCCTTGGCACTGTCAATTGTCTTAAAAAAAATCCACACGCAAAAAAAAAAAAAAACCCAACCTGGGACAAAAATCAAGTCATCAAAAGGAAATTTTATGACAAGCTGGTTTTAGTGTGTAAATTGAGTGCATTTGTTTATTGAAAAGGCAGATGGTAACCAGTCAGAGTTCTCCGAGGTTTAATGATACCAATAGTTTATTGATTAACTTCAAAAATGTAAGAGCCATTGTTATCAAGCAAATCGGTACATCTGAGTGCCAAGAAGCTAGCTCATTTTTAGGCAAGATGCTGCTGCAAATGTGGAATGAAAGAACAATGAGCCTGGAAGGGCTCTTGAGATGTCATCAGCTACTCCTCCTCTTTCCAGAGCTTTCCCTGAAAGGCAAATGGGAAGGCAGCCCCTTCGATATGGGATGCCAGTGTCCCCAAGAGCACCAAACAACTGGGTTTATGATATATCGGAACCACCAGAAGAATGGGGTAGACTGGGATAGATGTCTTTCAATGACTTCCCCGAGGTCCAGGGTTATGACTTCCAATTGACACTATATGGAAAAATTCTGGTGAGATTTGTGATGTTTTAGGCTTATAAGAAAAAAGTTTAAAAGTAGAACTAAAGAAATCTGTGCTCGGCTGGGGGTGGAGGTATCTTGCAGTTTCAGATTTTAAAAAATTCTGGGAAGGGTGTTACATGTGTGAGAAATTAATTAAAAAATAATCTCTCAAATCTTCAACATTCACATCCCTCAATATTTTAGTCATAATACATTTTTGGTTATACTATAATTGCAAACACAAACATATATTCCTAAGCTAACAAGCTGGTTTCTGATATAAAAAGGGCCTTCAAAGGTATAAACACTATAAATGTTTCCATTTCTCTCCTAAATTTTCATGTTTGTGTGTTTGCGGGTTACCTTTTTGTCCTATTCCTTAACTAGCTTCTGGAAATAAATATCTTTACTCTTGAAAGAAGTTTAAAAAATACTTTGATGAGGTAGGTTGCTACAAAACTTAATTATATAAGTAATAACCATTTGTCAAGAGGATTTAAAAAATGCTGAATAGAACCACAAGATCTCACTCTGATATAATTTTATTTTCTATTGTCACACACAGCTACCAGAATTCATTTACTTTTGATGTTGGAATGAATCAAATTTTATAAATGGAAAATTATCATAAGATTATTTGGTATTAATAAATCAGACATCTAATAAAAATGCAAGACATTTCTTCAAATGGCATTTTTAATAGTGCCAGTACATCAGCAATATAAAATGATGTTTTAAAAATCTAAAGTGACAAAAAGAAGATTAATTGTGGCTTATGGATTTCAATTCAGTATGAATCTTGTTTCCTTTTGGCATTTAATGAAAATGTATCTACTAAAATAAACTTGGCAAAATTAGAGTAGTAAATCAAAGAAAGTTGCCCCAAAGTTCCATGGTTAATCGTCCTCCAAGCCAAACACATCCTTTAAAAGGGGTATGTAGCTAATGTATCTCACAGGAACTGGTGACGGTGACCCCATCCAAACATCTTCCGTTTTCTATGGGATAAAACAAGGATGGTTCTCATTAGAGCTCATTCCAAAGTACAGTTTTGTAAATGCAACATCAAGTTGTTCTTATTGTAGGTAAAGTGCTTAGCTTCAAAGCTGACTTTTGCACGGTCCACTTCACAGGATCATAAGACCTTAGCGCAGATATCCTTGTTCTTGATAGTTCTTTCCCTCGGCTGCAGCTACACATCAGCACCCATCACCACAGGGCTTGACAGTACCTTCCACTGGAGGACTAAGAGGAATCTTCTAGAAATGGTTAGAAACTGATTGTGGTAGCTATTGTACATTGCTACTTGATGTGATGGAACTATGGGATGCTATGATATCTATAATAGCTCCCAATGAAATAATTAATTAGTCAAAAAAAAAAAAGAGTGAATCTTCTTTCCCCTTTTGACATGGGCTTAGCCATGTGACCGGTTCTGGCCAATGTCATGTTAGAAGGTAAAGTATAAACAGAAGCGCTAACATGCAGGCATGCCTTGGCTCGACCTCTGAAATCACCATGAGAAGAACATGTCCCAGGTTGCTGCTTGTTCCAGATGACACAGGAGAGTCCAGCTGGACTCTTGCTAACCTATGAGCCCATGAACAAGAAAAGCAACTGTTGTTGTGACCCTCGGCAATCAGAGGGGTTATTTGTTGGGCAGCGTACTACAACACTAGCTGGTCTATACTTGATTAAATAAAAACTCAATTTTAAAAATTCAACCTCCATCAACCTGACAGTGTAAGAGCACTGGATCCCTTACATTCAGCTTTGGGGAATAGGTTACACACACATATAGCTCCACTCAGACACGCATGGGGTCACGATTAGTTGGAACCAACTTGAAGGCATCTTGGAAGGAAGTTCTGGACATCTACTTCCCAAAAATTAGCCACTCAGAACCTGATAGAGCACAGTGTTACTTTGAGACACACAAGGTTACCGTGAGAGACTTTACTCAACGACAACTGGTGGTATCTTTGTCTAATATTTCTAAGAAATATGAAAATCTATACAGTTAAAATATTCTTTGTCTCTACTGATGTTTTAGTCATCCTACACTCTAAAATGCAAACAAACCCCAGGATCCTATTGGTTTCCTAGTAGGGCATATAAGTCCTAAGTGGAAATGATAGCACCATAATTTTACAAGTGGGGTGTTCATCCACAGTGTTCATCAGTTACATTCTCATTTCAGAAGAGGATGTACCTGCTGTGTATCTGTTAAAGAAAGCCCCAATGACAGTGCACATTCAAATTTGAACTATGAATGTATAGCAGGTACTGTCTGCATCCTTCTCTGTCCTCTCACCCATTCTGCTTTAGGGCACCCCAGCCTACTTTCCAACCACGAGACCTTGCCTTCTTTCACCTGCAGTCTTTTCGTTGGCCAGCTGTGACTTTCCCTGTGACAAGCCACAAGTGCCTGGGAATTCATTTCTTTCCCCAGATTCAAGTGCAGCCATGACCCGATGAACAAAAGGGAGTTGGTGAATGAATCCCGCAGCTCCCCTGTACTGTGGGTATGTGTCGGCCACTTGATCCCAGTGTTTCACCAGTCACCCGCAGCTGTAACTGGGTAGACAAGACATCATTCCTAGCTTTCTAGGAGTTCCTGGATACCAGAAATGGTTAAGGTGCTCAGCTGTGAACTGAAAGGTCGGTAGTTAAGAGACTATTCTAGAGGCACCAAGGCCTAGAGATCAACTTCTGAGAAAGCAGCAACTGAACACGGGAGCACAATTCCATGTTGTGCTCCGTGAGTCTGACACGATTCCAAGGCAACTGGTTTTAATCGCTTCCTGCTCTTTTCTGCTTTTCACTCCTCACTCCCTGTCAGGCCGTTCCCTTTACTTTCTTCTAGAACACTATTGACATGCTAATCTGTTTTTTAAAACTCAAACTCATTGCCATGGAGTTGATGCTGACTTCTCCGGAAGGCAAGTTAAGACAATGCAATTTTACATTTTCACACTTTTTAAAATCATTCATAAAATGTCTATGGAGACCATAGGGCAAGCAGCTTGCTGAAAAAGCACTTTCTTGCCAAACCATGGACTCAAGAGGCAGTATCAAAATTTCAAATTGAAACTCATCTTAATTTGGAATTAATTATGTGTGCCACTTACCATTCTCTAGAAGGATAAAGAACTAGGAACGGCACAGTAAAAATCCACAATGATACACAATCATGATTCCAAAGTGGCTAGGAGCCTGACTCAACAAGAGGGCTGAAGATACCTTTCAAGCAGGCGGCACTAGAGCCACTTAAGTGGTCACAAGTTAGTCATAAATTACTTGTTCCACAATGGTGAAAAACATAGCTGTGGGTTTGTGAAATTACACCCTTTTGAAATGGGAAGTGAAGATGGCATTGGATTAAAAAAACCAATAAATAGCAGCGGCCTAGGAAGGAAAAAAAAAACCCAAAACAACTGTGTGAGATAATGGGGCCTGGATTTACGGACTTTTGACATTTTTAAAAGAAAATTTAATTGGATTGTCTCTTACTTTAAAATTTTCTACTGTCTCCAGATTCATGAGGGGGAAAGATTGGGTGCCAATTAAATTCCATGCTTCACTGAAACAAGGTTATTTTTATTTCTCCCAAATGTAAGACTCACGGAGTAACATTTGTGATTTTACCACATTATTCTCCATACTTGCTTGGAGTTGAAATAAACGTTTCCGTGGGAAATTTCTATGAATTTGTAGAAAAATCCAGTGGTGGGCTATAAAATGAAAATTGTGGGTTTCTTCCTTTTAGTAAGACTGTTTGCCTTTGAATCAGGCTAATGTGACCTTAGCAATCATCAAATTAGGCTGTCAAGACAGTCTTAAGTAGTATGAAAATTTAAAAAACCTCTTTGAATTTGGCTAATTGAAATTAATTTTAGGAAGTGAACTCTGTCAATGTTTCTTGAGATAATCAAAGGCATTTTTAGAACATAAGATACAGCTCATTATATTTCTACCCATTTCTGTCTCTATAGTAAAGCCAATATTTCACAATCATTTATTTCCCTTTGTACTAGGCAAAGCCATCATCAATGGTGCTGTCCTGTGTGTGTGATTATAGCTGAAAGCACACACACAGATTCTAGCAAGTTCCCTTTTCTCAAAACTGTACTATGGATAAGGAAAGTTTTCAAGGAGACATAGAGTTCGTGTGCTTTAGTGATTTTATATGTGTACGATTCAATTATATGTCACCTTTTGTCATTTGAAATCAAAACGGATTCCAACAGCATCTTGTCCTACTAGGACAAGTTTCGTGCTTTCTTGATCGTCTCCATCACCTTATATGCACGTGAAAGTTGGACACTGAAAAAGTTAGGGAGAAGAACTGATGCATTTGAAATGGGTTGGCAAAGAATATTGAAATTACTGTGGCCTGGCAGAAGAACAAACAACTCAGTCTTAAAAGAAATACAGTAAGAGTGTTCCTGAGAGGAAAGGGCGACAAGGCTGCAACTCACTTTGGACATATCATTAAAGAGCAATCACTTGAAAAAAGAACATCGTGTTTGGTAACGTCGAGGGAGAACCAAAACAAAGGAAACCCTCCATGAAACAGAGTCGTTCAGTGACAATGAACTCAAATATCTGAGTGACAATAAAGCTAGAGCAATACTCAGAAACATTTCGTTCTATTACGCAGAAGACTGAGATGAGGTGGAACCAATTCGATGGCAACTAACAACATTGCTATGTATTTACCAGCTATCTGTTAAAGTTCATGAAAATGATTAGCAACCTTTTGTCAAATGTTGACTTCAACCACAAATATTAATAATTACTTGGCTTATTTAAAGTGTTGGCAACAGCCCTGATTATATAATCCTTATTTAACTTTCAAGATTAAGCTGATCTTAGTGTCCTTTCCAAAAACTGAGGATGATACACAATGTTACCAGGACAATAATATATCACCGGGTATTCTATTATCTAAATATTAAAAAGAGAGCCTCAACAAGTAGGGTCCCCAAATATGTTCATCCTAAGGTATACTCAAGTGTTGCTACTTCCCACTGTCAAGGCTATATATAATTCCACTGTGACTAGAGAGAGCTTTCTGAGCCAATGGCTAATGCTTCTGCAGATACAGTACTCATAAAAGGAAGCTACAATTTCTGAAAAGTGTCAAAAGAGAAGACATTAGTCACACACAGTATACGTTAAAAGGTTTACATATGAACTGATTTCATGTAATTTTCTAAAACATGGCTTCTGAGGTTATCTAGGCAGGCTCTAAACCAGGAGCCCTATTTTAGCCAGTTTTCCGGCTACCATCTGTGAACAAACACAATAGAATGAAAATGGGGTCTCAAGGATGTGACAGTGCCAGGACGACATGCTGAGACCATAGATGGTCACATAATGGAGTGAGAGTGAAATTACAATCCAGATGGTTCCCCCAGGCTGTAGTCGGGCCAAGACAGAAGCAGCCAAGGGAGCCCCTAGGGAATCCTGGCTACAGGTCACAGCCAATAGTCATGATGGGTGACAGTCGGCCTTTCTCCATCCACTTAGGAAAACTCTCTCTTAACATCAGGCAGCAGAATGAATAAAAGCTAAACTAGTCACAGCTGTTGTTGTTGTTAGGTGCTATTGAGTCAGTCGTAACACATAGGGACCCTATGCACAACAGAACGAAACACTGCATGGTCCTGTGACATCCCTATAATTGCTCCTATGCCTGAGCCCCTGGTTATAGGCAAGGTATCAATCTAGCTTGGGAGGGTCTTACTCTTTTTTGCTGCTCCTTCACTTTACCAACCATGATGTCCTTCTCCAGAAATTGATCTCTCTTGACAATATGTCCAAAGTAAGATGTAAGATGAAGTCTTGTCATCCTTGCCTTTTATATTGATGCAGACATAATTTTGCAAACCAAGAGCTGCTAATGTGGATCTGGCCTTATATCCTGGTTTGGGGGTTTGTTCCCTTAAGCCCAAATCCCTTCTAGTAACAGACTCTGATGAACTATTCTCCACTTACCCCTTAATATCCCTTCTCTATCCCTTTCTCCCAGGCTTCAGCCCCGAGGACACTGCCTCAGGTTTGCATCATTCCATAAAGAGCTTTGCTTTTAGGCTTCTAGGTGACTTCAGCCAGTGGGAGGCAGCAGCAGGAGTTGGGAAAACACGAGGAAGTGAGAAGTCCAGATATTTTTTCCACTCTCCCTTTGTGTGTTCTCCCTGCTGGATGAAGGTGTGGCAGTGGTGTTAGGGAGGTAGTCTTCTACCTGCTGCCCTAGTTCCAGCTGCCAGGGCTTCAGTAACACCTGGCCCTCCAGGTTCAGTGTAGTAAAGACTTCCCACTCCTGCTGGCCTCAGTGAGTGCTCCACCTCATGATTGGTCCCTTAATGCTACCCACTCCTCTGTCAATGGTCCCTTCATAAAATCCATGTACATGACCCTGAATGGCTTTCTCTGCTGAAACTTCACTATTCTAGAGATTTATCCTGCTCTATTCTCTTGCTGAGACTGAAGACTTGGTTTAAGACGGCTAATCTGCTCCTTGCCAACTTCTGGATCCCTCTTCTGCTCCCTATCATGGAGGGACTTCCTGATGGAACTCCCTTATGAAACTCCTCTAGGCTTTCCATCCCATATCTTATATCTCAGAGCATCCCTTCACTCAGCCTCTGCTAGGCTGAAGTCAGTGGCCCAGCTTCAAAAGTGTGGCTCTTCCCTCTGCTCTCCAAGCACTGTAGTTAATAGGGCTAAGGCCAAGAATGTGTCCCTTATCCCCATCAATGACAGTCACCCTATCCATTAACACTGATGCACACATAACTTGTGTTGAAACTGGTACTGTGACCTACTTAGAAGTCCTTGTTCATTTTTTACTAAGACCCCAGTTAGGGAAGAGATTCTACTGAAGGAAAAAATTCCATCTAGGGTTAAAAACACCCAAGTTCTAAGTGATAACTGGAGGTGGCAACTTCTGGAGAGTTGTCCAAGTCATATTTGGAAATTTAGCCAGAGTAAGATTCTATACGTAATATGCTGGAGGAAGCAAGCTACCAAAACTCTACCTAACTCATGACTTGGGTCATGAGCTCAGCCTTTCCCTCCTGGTTCTTAGTAACATGTTAATCTCATTCTTCACAATTGAAGAGTGGTGTAGTAGGAGTATAGATTTCACCATCTGAAGGGTTGTGGGGAGGAAATGAGCCAGTCAGGGTGCAGGGTAGCAATGATGAAACATATAACTTTCTTCTAGTTCTTAAATGCTCACCCCCCACTCTCATGATCCCAATTCTACCTTACAAATCTGGCTAGACCAGAGGGTGTACATTGGTACAGATAGCAACTGGAAACACAGGGATTCCAGGACAGATGATCCCTTTAGGACCAGTGGTGAGAGTGGCGATGCCTGGAGGGTGGAGGGAATGTGGGGTAGAAAAGGGGAACTGATTACAAGAATCTACGTATAGCCTCCTCCCTGGGGGATGGACAGCAGAGAAGAGGGTGGGGGGAGATGTCAGACATGTAACATATGACAAAATAATAATAATTTATGAATGATGAAGGGTTTATGAGGTAGGGGGAGTGGGGAGGGAAGGGGAAAATAAGCAGCCAACATTAAAGGCTCAAGTAGAAGCAAATGTTTTGAGAATGATGACAGCAACAAATGTACAAATGTGCTTGACACAATGGATGGATGTATGGTTTGTGATACGAATTGTACAAGCTCCAAATATAATGATTTAAACAAATTTTAAAAATCACCACCTGACCTTTGGATGTAGCAGACTCCCTCAAAGTGGTGATCCCCAAAGGTCTAGGTGATATGTTTTCTCTGTCTAACTAGGGTATAGTGATTTACACATCTGGTCTGAGCTCTCCATGGCCACTTTTGGCAATAATGACTCTCCTCTCTGAGAATCATGGCTCAGCAAAATTGACACATAACTACCAATGTTAATCTCCCCTTGCATCTTGGTGTTTTTTACTGCCATATATGCAATATTAACGAGCAATATTGTTGGCTAGTTGACTTTTTACTATTATCAAAAATGCAAAATGTTAGATAGCTACTAAGTGTGGAATAGGTATATACCATTTGACTAAGAAATTTTACTGTGGAGCATCCTGTATATGGAAAAGGCACAGAAAGACTAAATTATAAAATTGTTTACTGCAATATCATTTCACAGACAAAAATATAGAAATATATAGAGATTTTAAAAGGGGTGACTAAAAGAGTCACAGTCTCAGAAACCTACAGGAGCTGTTCTACCCTGTCCTACAGAGTCCCTATGAGTCAGCATTGACTCAATGGTAGTGAGTTTCTTTTTTGTTTGTTTGTCTACATTATAGTTATTTTTTAATCCTTTTATTGGGTCCCGTACAATTCTCATCACAATCAAAACATACATATTCATATGGTACATATTCAATTGGTTACACACAAATGGATCTCTTTATAATTTTTAAAATATATTTTAAAACAGTGCTTATAAAAATTTTTAAAAAGAACAAGTTGCAGAGTCTCTTCTGACATCTATGTTGATATTTTCTTTATTGCCTGTTTCATGAAGTGCCCTTTAGCTATTGTCATGAAATGATGTTCCTGATGTCCTCCCACAGCTTATCAGGGCTTCTGTTATTAGTGTTCAGTGCACCAAGTATTTAGATGTTATTAGTGTTCAGTACACCAAATCTTTAGATGTTATTAGTGTTCAGTGCACCAAATCTTTAGATGTTCTCAAAATTAAGGTGGTATAGATTCAAGGTCTTATTTTTGCTCTCATGGACTTGTTTTCATTTTCTTCAGCTTTAGCCTGAACTTACATATGAGCAATTGATGGTCTGCTCCACAGCCAGCTCTGGGCCTGGTTTCAGCTGCTGATAGTGTGTTTCTCCATCATCTCTTCCCACAGATGTCGTCAATTTGATTTGCGTGTATTCTCTCTGGAATACTCCATGTATATAGTTGCCTTTTGTGTTGTTGAAAACGGTATTTGCTAGGAAGAAGTCATTAGCCTTGCAAAGTTCTATCATGAGTTCTTCTACTTCATTGCTATCACTAAGTCCATATTTTCCAAATACTGTTCCTTCCTCTGCTTCCAACGTTTGTATTCCAATGATCAGTAAGTATCAGTGCATCTTGATAGCGTGCTTGATTAAAAGTCATTGGTAGAATCCTTCAATTTCTTTACCGCCATTTCTTTTGGTTGGTGCATACATTCTAATAATAGTTGTAGTGATTGGATTTTCTTGAATGTGAATGGATATTATCCTATCACAAACCGTATTGTACTTCAGGATTGATCTTGCAATGTTCTTTTTGACAATGAATGTCATGCCATTCCTCTTGATAGTATTATTTACAGCATTGTAAATCATATGATTTTCTCATTGAAAATGGTCAATATCAGTTCATTTCAGCTCACTAAAGGCTAGGCTATTGATCTATATTGATCCACTTCATTTTTTGATGACTTCCAATTTTCCTAGACCTACACTTTGCACATTCTAAGTTCCAATCATTAGCAGATTTTCCCAGCTGTTTCTTCTTAGCCTGTAAGTCAATGAAAATCCTGAAGGCTACACTCCCACAGGCTTTATCCAACGAACGCCGCCATGGTTGACTTAACTGAGAAATCAGCTCCTCCTCAGTCATATTTTGAGTGCATTCTGACCAAAGGGACTCAAGTTACAGCACTACCTCTGACAATGTTCTGCTTCTATTCATTAGGCTTTCTGTATATGACAATGTTATGGAGCTACATATAAGGTTTTCAATGACAATTACCACCACTTGTCTGTCACCACTACTTGTCTATCAGTTTGTGGGTTGCTTGTGAGGCTGGAAGGTTGCTTGTGAGGCTTGTAGGTTGCTGTGAGGCTGGAAGCTATGTCTCTGGCATTTCAAATGCCAGCAGGGTCACCCAAAGTGAACAGGTTTCAGGGGACCTTTCAGACTAAGAACAGACAATAAAGAAAGAATAGCTTAGGTCTATAAATTCTTAGGAGGAATTTTCCATGGTGCACTATTAAGACAAATGCATTAGTATGATTAGAAATCTATACCATAAATCTGGAGCCTCCAGTACACAGGTATAAATAGGATTCTATGAGTATGGAGACACATTGAACACTATGAGAGTAGACCTGATAACTCAAGGGATGATATCAACATCATACATGAAGAAATGTTATTTAAAACATGAAAGAGGAAAAGGCTAAAGTGACTGTCAAAACAGATTTTGAAAATTACTCTTGAATGTAGAGTAACTAAACCAAAGAAATGGAAGAAATGATTAAACAAAAGAGCAGTACTCAAACTTTCAATGGGCTCCTTGCACAAAGTAGAGTGTTACAGTAAAATGTGTAAAGATCTGCTGTTCGAAAGCAAAAACAAAACATACTCAGCTGAATGAAGTCACAATAAACTTCAAGCCTCTCGATGCAATATGGGAAGGCTGCATGGGAGAACTACAGAATGATGCAGAAGGCACCAAAAGAAGATGGAAGAAATGTAGTCAGTGTCTCAAAAATAATTGGTCAACATGATACCATTTTAGCCAAAGCTAGTGAAGGAAGAAATCCAAGCTGCACTGAAGGTATTAGCCAAAAATAAGGTTCCAGAAATTGGCAGAATACCAATAAAAATCTTTTAACAAGTGAATGAAGCATTAGAACCACTCACTCACCTAAACCATGAAATATTGAAGACTGCTAGCTGGCCAATCCTGTGGAAGAAATTCAAATGTGTGCCCATTCCAAAGAAAGGTGACTCGCGACAGAAACTTCCTCTCAGGCTTTTAAAATCTTGTTGTCAATCATTTCTTTCTTACTCTTCATTTTTATCTTTGTGTTATTGTTATTTTATTCTGTTTATTTTTGTTTTTTTTATTGTTTCTTTTACATCTCCCAGTTTATGAAGCACAGAGGAATGGATGCACAGAGACAATAACTGCTGCAATGGTTTATATGGGGGTGAGGTGAGCAGAATTGGGGAGCAACAATGAAAGCAGGAGGGGGGAGGAAACCCTAGAACTGATTGTGAAGAGGAATATAAACTCTTAAAAAAGTAACTTAATTATGGAAGTGTATGATATGTGAATTTTATATCAAGAACACTACTAAAAAAATAATAATAAAGAAATAAAAGTTGAGAATGGTTACCATGGGGGAAGGAGAAGAATTTTTGCTTAGGGGCCATTGAGTTTATGTTAATGGTAGTATAATAATTTGGAAAAGGATATTATTAATGATTCTATAACACGAAGAGTACAATCAATGGCACTCAACTATAAATGTAGACGTTGTCAAATTGGAGAATATAATGTTTTGTAAATTTTTGCCACAATTAAGATAATTATTACACAAATAACAATGAATACAAAGAAGAAGAAAATGTTCTAAAATTGATTGTACAACTCTTCTTGATATGATTGAGCTGTTGAATTATATGATATGTAGAAGTACCTATAAAACTGTTAAAAAAATTTTTAAAAAGCAGACCAATGGAAAAAAGCAGACCAATGGGGGAAAAAACCCAGTAATAAAAACATCAGCATACAAACAACTGTTTTTTATAGGGGCCCAAAAAAAATCTCAAATGGGAAGCAATGGCTCTCTTCAATAAGTGATGGTGGAAAAAAATGGATACCTACCTGCAGAAAAATGAAGCAAGACCCTTACCTCACTCCATGCACAAGAATAAACTCAAGGTGCATAACAGACCTTGAGGTAAAACCCCAAACTATTATGGCCATTAATGAGGGAATTGGGATAAACCTGAGAACCTTGGCGCAGGGAATACATTGGCTGCCGAAAATAGGGAAGGATACAAATACAGAGGAGTCACAAATTGACAAGTGGAATATACTGAAGATAAAACACCGGTGTACATCGAAAGAATTCACCAAGAGAGTAATAAGAGAGCTCACACACTGGGAAAACATCTTTAGCAATGACACATCAGACAAAGCCCTTATTACTTAAATCTACAATACTTTGCAAGCTTACCATAATAAAAAATAACAGTCACTAAGGAGGTGGGGAAAAGACCTGAACAGAAGTTTCACAAGGGCAGAAATTCAAATTGCCAATAAATATATGAGAAATGTTGCAGATCTCTATCTACAAGAGAAATACAAATTAAAACAGCTATGAGATACCACCTAACACCCTCAAAGATATCCCAGTTAAAAGAAATCAGAAAGCAAGACGTGTTGGAGGGGCTGTGGTGAGATAGGAATGCTTGTCCACCACTGGTGGACCTGCAGGTATATACAGGCATTATGGAAATTGAATTTAGTAATATCTAAAATAGATGGAAATCGAGCTACCATATGACCCAGCAATCCCCCTATTGGGCATATACCCAGAAGAGGCAAGCAACAAACCATAGTCAAACATCTGTGCTCCAATGTTCATCGCGGCACAGTTCACAATTGCAAGGAGTCGGAAACAACCCAAATTTCCCTCAACAAACAAACAGATCAAAAAAATGTGGTACATACATACAATGGAGTACCTCGCATCCCTAAAATGCAGCAATGAATACATGAGCACATTGCTGCATGGGAAGAACTTAAGGAAATCATGCTAAGCAAAGTAAGCCAAGCACAAAAGAACAAGTGTAACATGAGTCCACTGAGGTAAGCTTAAAAAATGTGGGGCATAGGGAAAAAGCTACTCTATACATACATCCATGGGGTGAGGTCCAGGTACTATTGCAGGGGCCAGACCCAATCCAGGGATACCTACGGCAGTCAACCAAATAGATAAGGGAAAGAAAGAGAGAGAGAAAAAAGACATGGGAAGGGGGGGAGCAGGGCACTAATCTACCCAAGGACAGGGTTATTGTCTATATCTCCACGGGAGAGGGAGAGAGAGACCAGGCTAAAACCCGATGCACTAAGATGTGAATACAACACACCGACATGCACAAGGGAATCAATAGAGAGGTCTACAGGGCCGGCCCCAATCCCAGCTATGTGGAAACCCCCTGTACACATCCCCCCGAAGAATGCACCTCAGATGACAGCACTGAAGCTACAGCTTGGGGAAAGGGGCACGTCTGCTTAGAGCACATAGGAGAAACAAAGAGGGACGAAGTGGAAGGGGAACACATCCTGGCCCACCAAGCCCTGAGGACAATATCCCTGCTCAGAGCAGACAATGCACAGAGAGCACCATAAGACTGGCTCCACCACAAGACACAATGTCCCTCATTGAACCATAGCACTATGGGAGACAGCACTGGAGAGAGTGCAGGAACTGTGCCTATAATGACCTTATCATATTGGGACAAAACACAAAGGGAATGCAACAGAATAGCAAGGGGAGCAAATCGATGAAGTCCCTGGGGAATACCAAAAATAGGCTTTGGAGACAGAATATAATACCCCATCACACTTCACCGAAAAAACTCATAAAGGCCAACAAACAGACCTTGAACTATTTATAGGCTTTTTCAATTTGTCAGTGGCTTTATTTTTATGTTGTTATTTTGTTTTTGGCTTTTTGTTGCTGGTGGTTTTGACTTCCTTTGTTGTTTTGTTTGGCTTTGCCTGGTTTTTGCACTTATTAATGTCTCTACATATCTATTTAGATAAGATAGATGGGATAAACAATTCGGAGACGAAAAGAACATGACCAATGTTTCCTGGGGTATATGGGAGAAGGGGAGGTGGGAGAAAGGAAGGGGGGGAGGCCAGAAACCAACCCAGGGACAAAGGTACAACAAGTGAACTAAAATCAATGGAGAGATGGGTGTAGGGTGCCTAGTGGGGCTTAATCAAGGTCAATGTAGCAGCAAGGAATTATTAAACCTGAATGAAGGTTGAACATGATGGTGGGACAAGAAGAAAATAAAAGGAAATAGAGGAATGAACCAGGAGGCAAAGGACATTTATAGAGTTCTAAATACAGGCAGGTACATATGTAAATGTATCTATATATAACGAGAGGAGAATAGATCTATGTACTTATATCTATAGGTTAAGAAATAAGGATGCCGATGGACATTGGGCCTTGACTTAAGTACTCCCTCAAACAAGAACACTTTGTTCTAATAATCCAGCACTCTGTGGTGCTCACCTTCCCGACACAATCACTGAAGACAAAATGGGTGCATAAGCAAATGTGGTGAAGAAAACTGATGGTGCTTTCAAAAGATATAGTGTCTGGGGTCTTAAAGGCTTGAAGATAAACAAGCGGCCATCTAGCTCAGAAGCAACAAAGCCCACATGGAAGAAGCATACCAGCTTGTGTGATCATGAGGTGTCAGTGGGATCAGGTATCAGGCATCAAAAACCCAGAACGAAATCATTCCCAATGTGAATGGGTGGGGTGGAGGTGTGGAGTAGAGACCCAAAGCCCATCTGTAGACAACTGGACATCCTCCCACAGAAGGGTCACAAGGAAGAGATGAGCAAGTCAGGGTTCAGTATAGCACCAATGAAACACACAACTTTCCTCTAGATTTTTAATGCTTCCTTCCCCCCATTATCATGACCGCAATTGTACCTTACAAATTGGATTAGACCAGAACATGCACACTGCTACAGGTAACAGCCCACAACACAGGGAATTCAGGATAGATAAACCCCTCAGGGTCAACAATGAGAATAGAGATACCAGGAGGATAAGGGGAAGGTGAGGGGAGAAAGGGGGAATTGATCACAAGGATCGACATATAACCTCCTCCCAGGGGGACAAACAACAGAAAAGTGGGTAGCAGGTGACAGAGAGCAATTTAAGATATGAAAATAATAATCTATAACTTATCAAGGGTTCATGAGGGAGGGCAGGGTAAAAAGAAGGTACCTGATGTCAATGGCTCAAGTAGAAAGAAAATGCTTTGAAAATGATGATGGCAGCATATGTACAAAATATGCTTGACACAATAGCTGAATGTATGGATTGTGTAGGAGCCCCCAATAAAAGCATTTAATAAAAATTAACTGTTAAAAAGATAAACTACACATTAGCATAGAGAGCATCCAACAGAATGCATAAATTAACACATATCATTAATATCACATACATATAAAATTTCGCTGAAGAACATCAGAAAGATGTCTATTTGTGTTTTATTGACTAGGTAAAGATATTCACCTGTGCGGATCATAATAAACTATAGATAGCACTTTGAAAAATGAAATTCCAGAGCACTTCATTGTGCTCACACAGAATCTGCGCATGGACCAAGAGCCAGAAATGTGAAGAGAAAAATGAAACCCTGCATGGTTCAAAATCAGGAAATGTGATAATAGTTGTGTGAGCTCCCAATAAAATGGTTTTTTTAATCAGAAAATGTGTCCATCAGGGCTGTATCCTCTATCCATACTTATTCAACTGGTATGCTGAGAAATTAATCTGAGAAGATGGACTATGTGAAAAAGAATGAGGCATTGGGATTAGAGGAGGGCTCATTAACCTGCAATATCCATATAGCATAACCTTGCTTACTGTAATCCAGGAGGACTTGAAGCACTTGCTGATGAAGCTCAAGGACTTCATCCTTCAGTACGAATTGTAACTCAATGTAAAAAAAAAAAAAACCAGTATTCTCACAACTGGACCAACAGGCAAAATAATGATAAATGGAGACAAGATTGAAGTTTTCAAGGATTTCATTTTGTTTGGATCCACACCAATCAAATTTCATGGAAGCAAGAGTCAAATGACAATGCACTGGGAAAACTGCACAAGATTTCTTTAAAGTGTTGAAGAACACAAATGTCACTTTGAAGACCGTGGTGCACCTAGCACAAGATATGGCATTTCCAGTTGCCTCATATGCATGTGAAAGTTGGACAGTGAATAATGAAAACTACAGAAGAATTAATGCATTTGAAACAAGGTGTTGATGAAAAATACTCAAAGTACTGTGGATTTTCAGAAGAACAACAAAATAGCTGTCTTGGAAAAAGTATAGCCAAGATGCTCCTTAGAAGTGAGAATGGGGCAGGTTCCTGTCGTATGGACTTTGGCCCAGTTATTTGGGGAGAGCAGTCCTTGGAGAAGGACCTCATGTTTGGTAGAGGGTCAGCAAAACGAAGACCCTCAAGAAGATGGATCGACACAGTAGCCGCTCAAACACAACAAGCTCAACCTTAACAACAATTGTGAGGACGGGACAAGACAGAACAATGTTTAATCTGTTGTACTTTTCTGGAGCTGATTAATATCCATAAGCAATTAATACCTTTGGGTAGTGGATTGGGTGGAATGAAGGAAGAAAAGAAGTAAACTGCAAGGAAATAAAAAACCAACAAAGGCTGTTGCTAATTGCCAAAAACAAGCATGCCAAGATCCCATGGGAAGTAGAGGATATATGCAGACTATAATTTGAGAAAAGTTTAATAAAATATCTCTTTACAAAATTCAGTCATGTTCAGGAAAACAAACAAGGTCTCCTGCAGTTCTCCAAGGGTTTTACGAGCAGAAAACCCTTACTTAAGACTGAGGGGAACCCGGACCTACAAAGGACAGCTGTAAGCAGAGAACCTACAGACAGGAGTTATGGGCACTGGTAGGAAGAGGGAGTCAGTGTACTGCCTGTCCGAGAAGGAAATGTTTTATTTCTCCTTTTGTTCTGCTGCTGGTGCATCTCATTATTCAACCTAACTGGAAACTACTGGGGTAAGAGAAGCCATTGATGCAGTGTATAAAGGTCAGTTGCCCAGGCCTCAGAACAGGGCAGAAAAGGGTCTAGATTAGTCCTAATGTAGGGGTGGGGAACTTTTTTTTCTGAAAACAGCTATTTAGATATTTATAACATCACCCACAGGCCAATCTGGTCAAACATTTAATCAAATCACCTCTAATGTGATATCCAGGACAAAGATGAGGCTTTCTACTGTCTTGTAAAACTCACAGGGGCAGCTCTCCCCTGTCCTACAGGATGGCTCTCTGAGCCAGAATTGACTTGATGGCAGAGAATGAGAACGTGCTGACTTGAATGGCTTCACTTTGGGGAGGCATGTGATGTTAGTTGGTACTGAGGATCAAGAACCACACATTCCCCACCCGTGTCCTAATGGGAGTAATGAAAAACGCCCAACTCAAAATGCCACCTATCATTTTACTTTGTACAGGTAAAACTATTTGGGTTAATTAAATCATAGATAGATAGATAGGTAGATAGATAGATGATAGATAGAGAGATAGAGAGATAGAGAGATAGATGATAGAGTCTTTGACATGTAATGGAGCTGTGGTAAAATTCTGATTCTCCCATGCATTTGCTTTTTCTCTAGCATCCTCATCTATAAATTGGACATGATAAAAGCATGTACCTCATAGGTCAACTCTGAGGGTTAAATGAACAACTAGATCAGTGGCCATAGAACAGTATTTAGCACATTGGCACCACTACCACCAGTTACCATTGAGTTGATGTCAACTCATAGTGACCTCCACATGCATCCGAACATCAAGGACTGATTTTTTCAGATGGACATCATTCAACCATCCTTTCAAGATGCCTCTGGGTGACCTTGAATGACCAACTCTTTGATAGCACATTAACTATATCACCCACATATAAAATCTTTTAGTATTTGCTATTATGATAGTGATGATGTGACTTCAAGAGTCTCTTCATGGGTAAACCTGCCTCCTCCGTGCCATCTTTCCAATCCCCCTTCTCCGTTCCTTTTGTCCAATCCACCTATCATCCTGCCAAAGAAAGCTACCTAAAAGGCACATTTCAACATGCTCCTCTACCTTCCACTTTGCCAGTGTTCTCCAGGCAGTTCAGGGCAATACTCAAGCAGTGTGCCTCACCCTTGCATGAAATCTCCAGTCACAACCCCACTCCAACCATGTCAAGTCATTCTTGTTCTGCACATAGGCCATGCAGTCCCATGTTTCCGGGTCCCTGTGGGGAATGCCTTTTCCATACAGTATCACTTCCTTATTTTACTAATTTTTACTATTAATGACATTTCAAGAGTCACCTCCCCTGGGAATGTGTTCTGATCCCCAGTCTGCTTTAGAAGCAGCTTCAGGATCCTATAAAGGCAGTTTCGCCGATACACCAGATCAGAGTGGGCCCCTCAAAGGCAGTGAGAAGGCTTTGTGTCTGAACTTTAACAAAGAGCAGACAAGTTACTAAGAGTAAATACCAGATCATTCTTTGACTGAGTCTTGAATCTGTAAATTAACACATTCAGTAAGTGACCCCAAATCACTCAGTTTAGAAAGTGGCAGGGCCAGAATTCACCCCCAACTCTGTTTGACTCCAAAGGCCACTGATGTTTCCCAAACATGTGGAAGTTCTAAGGCCACCCCAGACTCTCCAGAGTAGCTGCATGCCTGAGGATATTCCCAAGGCGGAACTAGACTAGTTCAAGCCAGAATGAGCTGGTCAGCAGAGACTCAGAGGAATCAAAGCCTCCTTTTTGGGAGCATCAACCACATGACATTTGCTTTATCAAGGGACTTTCCCAAGAAAATCAATTTCTGGAGCATGTTAAAATACAAACAAACCACCACCCACCCACCCACTCCTTAAAGACAATTGGCCCAAAGAAATCTTAGAGAATTTAGACAATTCCATAATGTTGAGAGCACCATCTGATTTTGTGAACTTTGTTTCCCCAAACCAAGCATTTTTTTTTACTGATTTTTTATTTTACATTTGGCTCCACTGTGAAATGTGCTTCCCCAGTCTATACTGTGTCACCCACTGCAAACCTGTCTACATAGTCAAGGATACAATGAAAATTCTTAACATATGTACCATTTATGATTTATTCCTGTGGCTTATGATGATGTTACCAGAACCCTTTGAAAACAGTGTTTATATCTATTTATAACTGAAACCTATTTTCCATATAATTGGATGTGACTAAGGTTGACAAAAATGCAGCTGCATTGGAAAAGTCCTGCTCTTGCAGAGCAGATGTTTGCTCAGCGTGGAAAGTGAATTAGCCTTCAGCACAAACACCCAGAACCACATACATATTCTTTCCAAGAGCACTGACGTTAGTTAATGTTTTACATAGAAGAACAATTTGAAAATAAAGGACATTAAAAATGCAAAGGAGGGAGTCACAACTGGTTTTTAAAATAAGTATTAATTTTACCTCTATGTTAGACAACACTGTGTTCCATTCAACCATTGGATTTTCTTTCCAGTTCAGAGCAGAGAAAAATGATTCATAATCTATTTGTTTTTCACTATCTTCAAACCTGAAAATATAGTTATAATATATGATTTGACTCAACCTGCAGGGCCAAAATATCAGTTTAAAATTGATCATAAAACAGTACCTAAGACGACCTCACTAGATGATATATTCCTCATTTATTATTTCTAATCTGTTTCTTAACTTCTCAGATGCAAGAGAATTCACCCACCTAAATTCACTGAAGAATCCCAAGCACCTAGATAAATGTTGGCATTCAGTAGGTGTTTTCAATAAATATTGGCTATAGTTGCCACAAAATGGGTACTTATTCAGCAAACTAAGATAATCTCTATATTTTATTTAAAATATTCAAGGCTTCCTCTATCCATTTTGTTTCATATACAGGGTTCTGGTGGCACAACAGTTACAGTATATGGCTGCTAACAGAAAGGTGGACAATTTGAACTCACCAAAGCTCCCAGGGAGAAAAATGAGGCAGTCTGCTTTTTTAAGGGCTACAACCTTGGAAATCCACGGGGGGGGGGGGGGGGCGGGGGAGCAGTTCTACTTTGTCCTACAGGGTTGCTATGAGTCATAATGAACTCGATGGCAGTGGATTTGGTTGTTACTTTGCTTTGTTTTAGTTTAAGATAGTTGATGGGTGTTTAAGCTGTAAAATAAAATAACTGTATATTTCTTAACCTCAAATAATTCAGGCAAGCCTAGATTCAGACTCAACCAGAAAACACTCCTAAAGGTCAACAAACAGTCCTTGAACTATTTATAGGCGTTTCTTTTTTCGGTCATTGGTTTGCTGTTGTTTTCTTTTGTTGCTTTGTTTTGCTCTATCTTGTTTTTTGTGCATATTATTACCTTGGCCGATCTATCTAGATAAGAGAAGCTGGAAAAATAATCTGGAGGAGAAAACAATGGGTCCAACGGTTCTGGGGGGACATGGAAGAGGGAGAGGTGGGGGAAAAGAAGTGGGTTTTAACAAATCCAGGGACAAGGGAAAGAACATGTGATCCAAAATCGATGGCCAGGAGGGTGTAGGAGGCCTGGTAGGGATTGATCAAGGACAATGTAACAGAGAGGAATTACTGAAACCCAAATGAAGTCTGAGCATGATAGTGGGACAAGAGGAAAGAAAAACGAAATAGAGGAAAGGGCTAGGAGTCAAAGGGCATTTATAGAGGTCTAAATATAAGCATGTACATATGTAAATATATTTATATATGATGATGGGAAAGTAGATCTATGTGCATATATTTATAGGTTTAGTATTAAAGTAGCAGATGCACACTGGCCCTTCACTCAAGTACTCCCTCAATGCAAGAACACTGTTCTATTAACCTGGCTCACCTTCCTGACAAGATGCTGAAGAAAAAATGGGTGCATAACCAAATGTGGTAAAGAGAGCTGATGGTGCTCATGGTGCTCACCTTCCCGACAAGATCGCTGAGGACAAAATGGGTGCATAAGCAAATGTGGTGAAGAAAGCTGATGGTGCTCAGCTATCAAAAAATATAGCATCTGAGGTCTTAAAGCCTTGAAGATAAACAAGTGGCCATCTAGCTGAGAAGCAACAAAGTCCACATGGAAGAAGCTCACCAGCCTGTGTGATCATGAGGTGTCAATGGGATCAAGTATCAAGCATCAAAGAACAAAAATTCATATCATTGTGAATGTGGGAGAGTGTGGAATGGGGACCCAAAGCCCATCTGTAGGCAACTGGACCTCCCCTTGCAGAAAGGTCACGGGGAGGAGATGAGCCAGTCAGGGTACAGTGTAGCAATGATGAAAAATACAACCTTCTTCTAGTTCCTAAATGCTTTCCCTCCCCCCACCCCACTATCCTTATCCCAATTTTACCTAACAAATCTGGCTAGACCAGAGGATGCATGCTGGTACAGATAGGAATTGGGAACACAGGGAATCCAGGACAGATAAACCCCTCAGGACCAGTGGTGAGAGCGGTAATATCGGGAGGGTGGAGGGAAGGTTGGGTAGAAAGGGGAAACTGATCACAAGGATCTACATATAACCCCCACCCTGGAAGACGGACAACAGAAAAGTATGCAAAAGGAGATGCCAGATAGTGTAAAACATGACAAAATAATTTATAAGTTATCAAGGGTTTGTGAGGGAGGGGTGGCAAGGAGGGAGGGGACAAAATGAAGAGCTGATACCAAGGTCTCAAGTAGAAAGAAAACGTTTTGAGAATAATGATGGTGACAAATGTACAAATGTGCTTGACACAGTGGATGGATGGTGATAAGAGTTGTATGAACTCCCAAATAAAATGATTTAAAAATAAAAAGGCAAGCCTAGATTCATTTGACAACTAGTATATTTATTGTTAAGTTCATAATACATTGCTGAGTGTAAAGGAGGTTATTCAATAATGTATGATTTAATTTTTCATTAGGTTTAGATTTATATAAAAAGTCAGAGAGAAAAATCTAGTAAGCAGTACAATAAGTATTAAGAGCAGCTATCACTGGGAAGAGAGATTGTGATTTTATCTCTCTTCTTTTAGACTCTATTGCATCATTCTAACTGTTTTAAGTTCATAGTCCCCAAAAAATTAAATTTGATTTCATTTTGAAAACAATTATCCTGTACCATAAAACTACAAACTGAAAGTAATGAGTTTGTTTGACTACTCTCTAATTATGGGTTCAAGCTTAAATTCATTCTTAATCATAATGAAATGTGGCTATTAAGAAATAATCATTTCAACACTATTGTTATAATGACCTATAATAAACTATTTCTTAGTATAACCTCAATGTCACCTCTTCTGATTTTGATTGCATTGTGCCAATTTTTAAGACTCTGCAGAATGGTAAAATAACATCCTTCTTCCGAAGGTAAGAAAAGACAAAGGTGGTCACTAAGGCACTATTCCCAGCACATTGCTCCAGGCTATTGTCATTCTGTTCAGCTCTTTAAATCAAGATGACACTCCTCCAATCAGCAAGTGATGTGCACAGTTATTATTTAAAGACAAGACATTTAAATGGTCAGAAAACGTAGTGGGATTGCAAGGAGAAAAACAATATACTCATAATCAATTGAAAGCAGGGCTTCAAACCAGGTCATCCTGAGTCAACTCATGGATGACACAGTACAACAAGGAGCAAACAGATTTTGTGAAATATGAGAGCCTGCTTATGGAATGAGAAAGGTACTGGTCGATGTCCTGCTGGAAATGCAATCTCAAATTTAGAGAAACGAGTGCAGCAAGCACGTTGCATAGCAACCAAATCTCTTGATCGGTAGTTGATTTGGAAACCATGGGCACCCTGCTCAAAAATAGCAACTACCAACTCTCCCTTGAATATATGTCACTCTCCACAGTCTTGGCTAAAATCTAACCAGGTACCTGAAAGGGCTCATTTTGCCTCTTCTGAGTCTCCTATTCCAGGGTTTTAACTCATGGGTTTCCCAGTTTCAGTTATTGTTCCAAGCAGTCACATTTTATAAGTTCTGCTATGTCCTATTTTTGCTTGTTTTGTTGGCTCTGACTGAAAGACTGGATTCACCCTGGCTATCATCCTTGCATGTGTTCTGTCTCTCTAAAGTACTCCAATAAGAGTTCATATTTAGAAACTACTAAGTATTAGTAGTCATAAATTAAATGTTACAAGATGGAGTCACGTGGACTCAACAACCTAAACAAAGTAGACTACAGTGATCAGAAGAAGGGGGAAATGATATAATTCTTTTGTGTACATTTTCTTTGGCCAATGGTTCCGAGATGCAACTCCATTGATTGTACTGCCCCTTACCGTGTTTACTTTTGAGTGTTGGCTCACGTATAAGCTGAACTACTTTAAAGGGTATGCTCTGTTTATGGAAATATTTGCAGCCAAAATGTAGGATCCTTATTCCTTTTATTATGTGTGATTGGAGGAGGAACCTAAAACTGAATGAATTAAATATGCTTTGTAAGAAACTGTCCTTGGCATGGAATTTTGATGGAAAGTACACTCACTCCTCAGTTATTGGCATAGTTACGTTGCAAAGACGAGCTCATTATGTGAAAATTGGTAGTACGGGAAATGGAGGATGATCACAGCAGATCACCAAACATAAGAGATGACTTCATTATATAGCTGCCAAATTACATCATTAGATATAGAATATAATTTGCCAAATTCCATTGCTGTGTGGCAGCCAAACCCCTGAGAACTGTGACCCAGGCACCTTGACAGACACATGATTTTAACACAACAAACTTTACTCTTGTCTTGCGACTTAGATTTTTTTTTACTGTCAGGTGTATGTTTTTAATATGCAAGAGAATCAGATATTAGATTTACCATTGTCAGAAATGCAAAATGTTGGATAAAAGACAGTGATAAACAAAATCAGGCTAAAGTAGGTGTGGATCCTAACCATCTGAGCAGGAGCTGAGATCAGAGAATGAGATCAAGAAGGGCCTTTGAATTTTATTTTAAGGAAATTGAAGAGCTTTTGGAACATTTTGTGTAAAGAAGTTGTATTTCCTAAAGATCAGTTTAGCTGATACACTGAGATTAGAACATAGGGGGCAAATAGGAAGTGGCATGGGCAGTTAGCAGTCTTTTAGTTAACAGTAGCTAGTCAATTAGTAGTAGTCCAGATGAGAGATAACAGTGACATAGATGGTTGTGGTGGCAGTGAATGTATGGGGCTGTGTGATATATTTTGAATATATTTTTAATTCAGGATTCCTGAATGAGTGTATATAGTACATAACAAAGAAAGTCAAGATGATTCCAAGGATTTTGCTTGAGCAATTGTATAAATTCAGTTATTGTAACTGGGATGAGAAAGATTGCAAGGGTTACAGGATGGGATTAAAAATCAAGAGTTTAGTATGTGTTTCAATGGGAAGCAAACAGCTGGATATATGAGTTTAACGTTCAAGGGAAAGGTAAGAGTTGAAGATATAAATGTGATATTAATTAGCATGTAGTTGATATTTAAAGTCATATAATTGGTTGAGATCACCATGAAATATATTTCTCTATCTGTTCCTACTGTCAGGAACTTCTCGTTATATCAATCCCTCATTTAATTCGAGAAGTTTCTGAAGTTTAATTTCCCAGTCATTTGGAAACCTTTCAAGTCTCCTAAACAGATGTCAGATTACATTAGATGTCACCCCTCATATACAATCCACTAACTGGGCCTATGGACTCTACCATCATAGCATAACACAAATCTATTTCTTTCCATCTCCTTTGTGGTTGCTATTAACTACGAATGTACAGTATAACAAAACACTGCCAGGTCAGGCACTATCTTCATAATCATTAGTGTACTCACATCCTTTGTGTATTTGGAGTGTCTTCCAACTTAGGGGGCTCATCTCTCAGCACTAAATCAGACAGCATTCTGTTGTAATCCATTGGCAAGTTTTTTGAAGTGTTTTGTCAAACTTTTATTTTCCTAATCTGTCTTATTCTGGTATTTGAGATATCAGTGGCAAAGTTTCCAGCATCATTAACAAAATGCAAACCACAACCAACTGATGAGTGGTGACTAACTGTCTCCCCTACAAATCACCAATTCCAAGTCCTCATCATCTCTCACCTGGATTACATGAATAGCTTCCTCTCTTAGTCTCCTCCAATGGAGTGATCAGATCAATCAACCAATGGCTTTCTTGAAATCCTCCAGTGGCTTTCCAGTTCATGTAAAACACAAGTTAATCCCCTTATCAAGGCCTGCAAGACCCTGAGTATTCTGATCCCTTCTAACCTCTCTAAGTGCACTTTAAAATGCTTTCCTTATACACAATGTGCAGCTAAGCTGGGCCTCATTGTTGCTGTTCTCTGGTTATACCAAATTGCTCTTAGAAATTCAAGGTATTTGGGCCTTCTGCTCCTTTTGTCTATGACCATCCCTATAGGCACTGTCAGATAAGTATTGGATTACTAACCACAGTCCAGTGGTTCAAATCCAATAGCTGTTCCTTGAAGAAAGATCCAGCAAGGATTTACAGCCTCAAGAACCCTACTTAGGGCTACTATGAGTCAGAATTGACCCAGTGGTGGTGGGTTTGGGATGCTCTTTGTCTAGAAAATATCAATTTAAATATCACTTCTTTAGTGAGGCCTTCTTAAAAGTTCCTCTTATCTAATTGAGTCCCCTATGCCTGACTTTGCATTTACCCTGGATGATAGCTTTAGAACTTACAAGGAATTTTCTGGAAGTCATCATGGCAAGTCTTATTATGGGACCTTGCTGCCAATAAATCGTCATATTTATTAATGCTTTGCTGTTATCTCCTACCTCCAGCTTCTGACATGCCAGACTCAACACATTAAACATCCACTCATAAGTACCATAAATGGAGTCCAATATATTCAGATGTCGTTGAAAGCGTACACACTCAGAAATGACGTATATAAATTTTGAGGACAATGTTTTTACAGAGTTCACCTTTCCAAAGTCCAAAAGCAAGCCTTAGAAAAGAGTTGCTAATATGCTAACATACTCTAAATTTTTCTTTTGGGCTCTATAATAGAGGGTCGAAAATATATGTTGGAAACCTTCCCAAGAGGAACCAGAGAGAAAAGAGTAAAGAAATCCTGTGATTAAAAGGAATAAACCACGTGTAGATTCTTCTTAAAAATAATTATTTTCTCTTAGGAAGTGCATAGAATTGTAGTAAATCATGATGGATTGGTTCCAAATATATCTCTTTCTTCTCAAAATTAACCAAAATGACAATAAAGGACGGCAATTATGATAAGAACCCAAGGTGGTAGAGTAGCTTAAGTGTTGAGTTGCTAACTCAAAGGTCAGCAGTCCAAACCCAACAGCCTCTCGGTGGGAGAAAGATGAAGTAAGCTGCTTCTGTAAAGATCTACAGCCACAGAAATCTCAGGGAGTTCTACTCTGTCCTATAGAATTGCTTTGAGTTGGAATTGAATCAAATAGTCGTATGGTTATAACAAGCATAGTCAGAGAAAGCCAATAATGGACGTGGACAGGAAATTTCAAAATCTTTTACAAGATGGAAGTAAACCAAAGATGGGTAGCTAACTTGGTAGAACTAAGAAAGCTGAACCTTAAATAACCATGGGACAGGGGAGGCACACAAGAGACCAACCAATGTGCCCACACAACCTGAGGGACTTGGCAACTGCAGGTGCCAGATAACAGTAAAGACAAAGAAAAGGAGGGCTGAAAACCAGAATGATTTGAGAGTCAGAATAAAAAAGGAGCTGCTGTCCCCTTGCTGTATTCTTCACTCGGTTCCAAGTGCGTCCTATATACTGTAAAGGAGGAGATGATTTTGTCCAGAGAAACTTAACTAAAGAAGCTCTAGTTTTGAGCAGGTCAAGCATAATGGATAACACAGGAGAGCATTATATGAGGAGGCTAAAAAAAGTTGGTGGGAAAAAATAAAGTATCTTTTAATTGAATATTCCCATGAGCTTTTGAAATCTTCTCAAACAATTTTACCTTTCCTTTTTTCCAGAATACTAGCAATCATGCTAAAACCCACCTCCTTTCCCATCCCACCCACTGTCCTACATCAACAGGAGAAGACTGGATTCTTCTCTCAATCATCTGAATTGGTCCAGAGAGAAAACATTCACTTTCTGGCTTTTGAGGATTTCCTAATGAAAATGAGAGCGCAGGATCTCACCCTTTGCAGAGAAACAAACAAATCAATAAGATCCACCCGCACAGTTTCCAACATAATGGTAGATGCGAAAACAGAAACAGAGGTGGGGGTGGCATGGGGAGGAACCAGAGAAACAAGGGCAATTCAGAGGGCACAGAGGGAAAGACGTGAAATAAGAGGATATGTTATACTAATAAAAAGAACAGATAGCTATTTTAAAGGAATATTCAAAAAGAAAAATAAAGAAACACAAACTCTTGAAATTAAAGATGTAATAGAAAAACTAGAATGTAAAGTTGACTAAAATTTCTTAGTAAGCACAGCATAATAACAAAATCTAAGAAAGAAAAGAACCAATTTTGAATCTAAGTAATATTTTTAAAAGAAATGTGATACTGGAGGAAAGCAAATTAAATATTAATAAAATTTTCTCAGAACCAAAAGCCAAAGTCTAAATTGGAAGGGCACAAAGTGCCATGCACAATTAACACACTCTCTCTCTCTTTCTCTCTCTCTCTCTCTCTCACACACACACACACAAACACACACACACACACACACACACACACGTCTTGTCATCATGAATTTATGGAACGTCAGGAACAAAGAGAAGATCCTAAGAGCATCCAGAAAGAACCAGAAAGAACCAGAAGTAATGGGAAACAATATGAAACTAAATTCTAAATCATTATATGTTAGTATATCATATCGGAGAATGATAAATCAAGAAACAAGAGTATGTGCATGAGCTTTAAATGCCTGAATCAGCAGCCAGAGGACTGAAAATGACTGCTTCCTGTCAATGGCTCTGGGGAAGGGGAAGGATGTGGCAGGAGACTACTCTTCTATATAGTACGAATCTCTGTTGAGGATGAGGTAGTTATTTTTATTTTTAACTATAAGTATGTGTATTATATTGGCACAAAAGAGTATAAAAAGCAGATGAGTAATTTTGAAGCAGGCTTTTCAAGGCAGTAGGTATGTAAACGTGCAAGCAAGGAACACTGCTGGTTGGGGGCATGGTCCTAAGGACTTAAGTCTCCTAGTCTTCCTACCTATTTCAAATGTCCATACCCAGCCTCTTCTTCTGGAGGAGGACATAGTGAGCATCAAATTATATCTAATATTAATCCGTTACCATCAAGTTGATTCCGACTCTTGGTGACCCCAGGTGTGTCAGACGATGTGTGTTTCATGGTTGGTTTTGCAGAAGTCGATTGCCAGTGCTTTTGTCTGAGTCACTTATAAGTCAACTTGAATCTGCAATATTTCTGTTGGCAGCTCAGCACATTAACCGTTTGAACCACCAGGGACTCGGTGTATATATAACATATGCCACATTGAATACACACTATGCTTATTAGCAGAAGAATTGATGCCTCGGAATTATGGTGCTGATGAATATTTAACATACCACGGACTGTCAGAAAAACAAACCAATCAGTCTCAGAAGAGGGCAGTTAGAATACCCCTTAGAAGCAAGGATAGCAAGACATCATCTCACATATTTTGGATATATTGTCAGGAGAGACCAGTTCCTGGAAAATGACATTATGCTTGGTACAGAGTCATCACAAATGAGGAAGCCCCTCCAGGAGACAGATTGACACAGTGACTGCAACAGTGGACTCAAATGTAACAGTTCTGAGGATGGTGCAGGAGCAGGTGGTGCTTTGATCTGCTGTGCACAGGGTCACTATGAGTCAGAAATAACTCAATATGCCTTTTCGAAAGGAGCCCGAGTGATGTTGTTAAGTGTTGGACTGATAATGACAAGGTGGGTGGTGCTACCCGATGAATTGCTCTATGGGAGAAAGATGACATCATCTACGCTTTAAAAAAGTACAGCCTCAGAAACCCTATATAGGGCTTCTACCAGTCAGACTCTGATCGTGGGTTTGGATTATGCCTGTTAGGTGAGTTTGTGGAGAAGAGAACAACTAGGATATACAGAGATCTCCAGTTCCAAGTTCCGGGAGAAAGAACAAGTACATCAATGCCCACATTTACACCTGAATATTCTTTCTTTACGCTCCCTTATAAAAGGCTCCTTCTTTCTCATGACCACAGAACATCATTTCTCAAATCCTATTCACATTTTCAAAATATTTTGGGATAGCCTATGAATCACACAGAAAGTCTGTCTCCTTACTTCATGGTCATGCTGTGCTTCTGATAAAAAAAATATTGCCGTACTGATTCTTCATGGGAACCCCCTACTCAGTTTGCTCCTCTCTAAGTGACTGTTTAGCTCTTGCTAAAACTCTGATCCATGGTCAAAGGATGAAGATTTACCACTCTGGAAGAAATTCTTTATAAAAAGCTTTGAAGGCAATTCCAAAGAACAACTTTCTATGGCAACATTGTTGGAATCAGTGCACAGCCTTCCAGGGTGACTGCCCTAAAGGGCAACACTAATTCTGGCTTTTAAGCTTCTCTGTGCTTGTTAAAAAGTCAGACTCGTTACTTTAAAGTCCTAGTGCACACTGATAAAGTGTCTTCCTAAACCCGCCATAAAGTCTTCATTCCTTTTGATACGTGGGCACTTCCCCATTTTCTTTATTCCACAGACTAAGAGACATGTTTGTGGGGAAGGTGGGGTGGGAGGCAATTTCTTTGGCTCTGATCTAGATAATAATGACCCAAACATGCTTTCTGATGCTTTGCGTGGTGGGAGTTCTTACAAGGCTATCTAATGTGACATTTGACTGATGCTGTGCTCCCCCTCCCAACATGATGAATGGCTGGAAAACTGCAGAAGCCATCCATCTCCTTGCCAAAGGGAATACTGCTGAACTGCTTTATTTCCACCACCCACAGCAGGGAAAGGCTTAATGACAGCTGTATTTTGCTCAAGAATTGCATGAGCTACCCCCTCTGCAGCAAAGGCCATAGTCTAATTTCATGGGGAAGGTCTGGCTGCATGTCCATGGATAGATGGGAAAAGGGCAGGGAGGACAGTCCGGATACATTGTTGACCTCTGCTTTTCTTGTTTGTTTGTTTGTTCACTTAATGAAACACCCAAAGGAATACCCTCAAACACCTGGTAAACTTCTTAAAAAGCAGATTATTGAAATGAAAGGGGGGAAGGGGCTGTAGGCCACTGTATTGGTTGGTCACAAAAATGTAGTTTTTGCAGGATGACATTGCTGAAATTGGTAGAGATGAACTCTGGGTATCTCTAAATGGCCAAGCGTCTAAATTTCAATTCTGATTCCAACACAGATCTTAGTGAGGAAAGTCAAGGAACCTGGACCAGACATAGAGACACAGTCATGGTTGGGATTTTTTTTCCTGAAACTACAAATCACTTTATATTTTAAAATATTTTTAAAAAGCATCATGTGTATGTGTGTGTATGAAAGACAAAGAGAGAGACAGATACTTCTCCCTGAAAATGTCCCAGTGTTCCAAACACTTCAACATCAGCCACATAGTGGGAGTACCCTTGCCTCTGAGTTTCACTGCCAGGCATGATGGATTGAAATTACATGCACTCAAACTGCGCTTTGGGGAGAGCGGTCAGGGACAGAGCTGGATTGCGTATAATGAGATTATCTTAAAGTCACTTAAAAGCCCTGTTAACAAATTTCATTTTTAAAGATAGTTGGATTGGCATATACATTACATATCATACAATTTAATAGCCCAATCATATTAAGATTTGTACAGTCATCTCCACAGGCCATTTCAGAAAATTTTCTTCTCCTACTCATTGTTGTTAGTTCCCCAGTTTCTCATAGGCGATTATCAATCCAGTTACTGTATCTAGTTATCTATCCTGAATTTCCTATACAGAAAACCATAGAACACAAAAACAGAAAAGAAACAAGGACTAAAAGCTAACAGCAGTAACCAGACAAAACATAGAAATAGTTCAATCAAAAAGAAAGCTGATAACAGGTTTAAAATGGTTCAAAAGGGAGATTAAATGATAAGTTATTACATTTTAACCTAACTCTATCTGTCATGATCGATGTTACTTCTGTCTGATAACAAGGCCATTTACATCATTTTACTATGGTCAGAGGAGATTCACCAGCGGCTTAATCCACGTGCGAACCCTCCATTATCATCCATAGGCCTCTGCAACTAGGTGTTCACAATTTAAACTCTGATACTATTCTCTCCACAGAGCCCCAGGGAATACTTTACAACTGGCGTCGATGGCACAGCCGGTAAAGACCCCAGCTGCTAACCAAAATGTCAGGCACAGGAACTCACTGTGCCATCGATGCTCCTTCGTGGAACCCAAAGCTAGTTGTACAAAACCAAGTTTAAGGCAGGGCTGCTGGGGGAAAGAGTTGAACTTGAATTTCCCATTAGTCCACATCTAGATTAGGAAGGTCACAGTGAAGGGGAGAAGATAGCTCTTTTCTCTCCAAGCCCACAAGAAATACTTAAAGGGTTGACCTCAGAATTTGCTTCATCTCCTATGGCTTGAAAATTGGAATTTCTTGGAGGTAGCAAAGTTGGATGGCAACAGAAGCTTTGGCAGATACCAAGCCCATGTTCTATCCTTTCCCACCTGCCCAGGTGGGAATCCCTGGGTTGTGGAAATGGTTAAGCACTTGGCTGCTAACTGAAAGGCTGGTGATTTGTGTCCATCTAGAAGCTCCTTGGACGAAACACCTGGTGATCTACTTCTGAGAAATCAATCACTGAAACCTTTGAAGCACAGTTTTTTAAACATACATGCAGTCACCATGAGTTGGAAATGACTGAATGGCAACTGGAAAAGTGGCTTAACTGCCCAGTGTACTAACTAGCACTGTACAAATCTCAGAGGCTTTAGAGCTGATTAAAATAAAGTTCCCCTCCCTAAAAGCACAGTTAAGGGGTAAAAAGAGGTTTAGGGTCCCTCAGGAAATTCTGATTTGCATTAAATGGATGATCTTTCTCTGGCCAAAGCATGTGTCTATTCATGAGCAAGTCTCCTTATATCTCAATGTCTGCCCTTATGAAATGAGGAACAATAGCCACCATCAACTAAAATGCACCTTTTAATATGTGCAAGAATGTATAAAAGATTTTAGGGTCCTTGGCACTATGTCAATACAAAGTGTCACTGCTGTTATTAATGGGTAATAGTTACCACTCCGTAGGATGTTTAAGTCTGATGCTCTATGCATTAGTGAAATGAATTTGTTTGGCAAGTAAGGTGACCTCACACTAGCTTACACAGCACGAGTTGATGGACGGCTGGGGTTACTGTACGTGAAAAGATTTTGAAGTCCTGAATCCAGCTCGACTTGAGCTAATAAGGAAAAGACCTAACTGAATTATAAGAAAAATGTAAGTGGCGTAGAAGGGGAATTTTAGTAGCAAACCACAGGGTCAGGAGGAATATGGGGGTAACAATAACTGGCGGAACACACCCAAACTTGGAACCATTTCTTTTCCTATCTTGCACTGCATTCACATCGCAAAGTTAGGTGGCTGATCAACAGCCATCTTTCTCGAGCCCAGAGGTGGATTTCTGAAGCAGGCAGGTAAAGCTAGCCCTGGGTAGTGTGTGCACTGAACAAAATGAAGCCAACGCCATGCCTGCCTCCCCTGGGAGGCTGCAGCTCTCTGAGGAGGCTTGGACTCAGCATGCCATGGGAGGGTTGCGCAGAAAGACACACTGGTCAAGGCTTTGTAAAGCCCTGGGAGCCTGTGGGGAACAATAAGAATGTAGAATATAAATGCAAGCTGCGGTCTGATGGGCCCATTAGGAATTAGGACAATCTCTGAAAGGAATCTGTGAAGATGATGCAAAACACCAAGCATGTGACCCAATTCATGGCAGGGCATATTGGAGGGAGAAGGGAATGGGAATGAGACATTTTCTAATCTGATTAGTTTGACGTTTCCCCTGAGTGTAGTAAAGGGTCACAGCACAAGAAGAGACAGAGTTTAGATTGAACAGGGTCTGCTTAGTCGCTGAGGGGGTTCACCTTCTCAGAGCTAAGCTGGAGTTTGAGGCAAATGTGGTTTGAGATGACTTCGAAGCAAGCTGTGGGATAGTTTTTCTGGCTCTAGTGTCAAATTTTAAAGACAAAGACTAAACAGTCTGCCGAGAGAAGAGGGGTGCTGACTTGGTGGCCTCTGCATTGGATGAGAAACATGTAGGTCCTCCAGAGGCCAGGCTCCCACATTATTAGACTTTCCAGGACAACACATCCTTGAGGCCATCAAAAGATAATCTAATAAACATCCACAGCTTCCTGACCAGAGGACAGCTTAATGTGTGAAAGGCATTGAGCTCCAAGTATTCCAACACAAGCCCTGCTCTGTCGAGAGGTACACAGCTTTCTCTCAGTTTATTGCTCAGAGTGTGTGGTCTGTGGTCTGCCACCTAAAATTCCTTCCTAGACCTCAATCTATTCTTATCTCTAGGTGTTATACTAGGTATTTCGCCTGCATTTTTTCCAGTCAATTCTCAGAACCACTAGACAGAAAGGGTAGCTTATTCTAAAGGCACGACATTTAAGGTTCCAGTGTGTTAAAAGTCTTAAACACAATCATACAGCTAGTTTGCACATGGAAAGTACACATGAGAAACACACGACATGACAAACTACTTGGTTGCTTACACGTGGTGAATTTAAAGGCTTAGAAGCAGGTTTTTGAATCTGAATGGATCAAAGAAAGGTCAAGTCACAACCTTCCATCTAAGGTAAGGGGCACAATATAAACTGTGCTGTAAGAATCCTTCCTTAGAGGGCAATACTCACTTCCTGCCCAACATATTCAAGAACACTTTATGGATATAGTGCTATCTGAACTAGTTTCCTAAAGGAAGAGCAAGCTTTTAACCGAAGAAAAATAAAATGGAAGTTATTTCCTACTGAGGAAATAGCAAGACTAATGGGGGAAAAAGGGTGGGGGGCAATCACAGGTACGTACATGTATGAAATGCCAAAAGGCTCATTTGGCTGAACTACTGGGAAACTTGGAAGAGGAACTTTAAGAATGTGGGAAAAGAGACCCAAGTTTTAATTATAAAAATATCTGAATCCTAGGCCTGCCTACTCCATCCCAGATCCTTTACACCATTATGAACTACATCTCACATTGCTGCCAGAAAATAAAAAGTAAATGAGTATATCGTCGAGAAACTCACTCCAGGTCAACTCAACATGCATACATATCCAACAAGATGGGCCTCCTTCTGGATTGCCTTCCTGACACCTTGGACCCTGTTTCCCATTTGAGATTCAGCTTTATCTGTTTATCTGTTCCCTTGGTTCTTCTTTTTGTCTTAGATGAGGACTCCCCACTCCAACCCTTGCTTGAGAACACTGCTCCAACTGATCACCTCAAGCTTCATAACAGATTTCAACATTTACAGTCCTAAAGAAAACAGATAAACATTGAGTGCCTTGCAATAGTCAAGAACAAATATAAGTCAGACACACAAGTGAGAATAAAGAGAGTAGATATAACCAGTAATGTTATGGATTGAATTTGTCCCCACAAAATATATGCTGTAAATCCTAACCTCTGTGCCAGTGGTTCTAATCCCATCTGTGTTATGTTATGGGACTGGATTTCAAATGAAATCTATTGTTATATAGTCAATTGTGACTCACAGTGACCCTACAGGACAGAGTAGAACTCTCACTTTAGGTTTCCTAGGCTATACATCTTAGCAAAAAGCCTCACCTTTCTCCTGCAGAGTAGCTGGAGGTTTCAAACTACAGTCCTTGTAGTTAGCAATCCAAAGTGCAACCTATTACGCCACCACTTTTTATTGTGACAGAGGTGAAATCTTACAAAGCAATTTGGTTCCCCATCCAACAATTTGTACACATTTTGTCCCATGACATTGATTGCAATTCCCAAAATGTAATAGCATTTAACCAGTTTCCTCTTTGTATTTAGGATATTCATTGTCCTTCTTTCTTATCCTTTCATGCCCGGGGAAATGCTGCCTTTTTGAGCTCATAAAGTTGATTGTTCTAAGGTGTTATTGTTTACCTCATAGAACTATCTGTCCTTTAAGTAAAAGTTGAGTCACAGTGGTGAGTTCAGTTCCAGGTCTGAAGGGTGCCTAAGGGCTGTAGTTTCTGAGGTTCTCGATCAGCTCAGTGAGCTTACTTTATTTTGATATTTGTTCTATAATTTTCTCCCAATCATTCCATAACTTCCTACTTCCAGGTGCCATCTCAAGGTCATTGGTGCTGGGGTTTCAGTGGTTGATTAGTATTTGGTATAAATACTTTCATGTGTCTTGGATTATCTTCACTCATCTTGCTCCAAATGTGGAGAGGTCAACAATTGCATCTTAGATGGCCATTCACAAGTTTTTTTAGAACCACAGCCACTACTTGCCAAAGAAGGACATAGAATATGGTCTTTGTAAACTATATTATGACAAATGACCTTGATGTCCTGTGAGATAAGTCCATTTATTTTGAGATATAAAATAGATTTAAGAAGCAAACTGGGAAGCATACATGGGAGAAGAGAGATGCTAAGTCCCGTGGAAACTGATGAGGAATAAAAGGTCAAAGAGGCAAGGACCTTCCTCCAGAGCTTATAGAGAAATTCTTCCCCTAGAACCAATACCCTGAATTAAAGATTTCTAGTCTCTTAAATTATGACTTAATGATTCCTGTTTGCTAAAATCATTCAAGTGATATTTCTGTTAGAGCAATATTGTGGGCCCAGCCCAAACCAAACAATGTCACTGAGTTGATTCTGACTCATAGCAACCCTATAGGCAGGGTAGGATGGTTCTGTGGTTTTCTGAGGCTGTAAATCTTTTTTTTAGTTTTTTTTTAATTAAAAAATCATTTTATTGGGGACTCTTACAACTCTTGCTACAATCCATACATTGATTGCATCAGGCACATTTGTACATATGTTACCTTCATCCTTTCTAGTGAGGCTATAAATCTTTATGGGAGCAGAAAGTCTCAACTTTCTCCCATGGAGCCACAGGTAGGTTTGAACCTCAGACCTAGTGATTGGTAGGCCACTATGCCACCAGAGTTCTTAGCAGAGGGGGTAGAACCCTCTAACTGTCCTAATCCATTGAGTATTCATACATTAAAATTTGACTTAGTTACAGGCAGAGAATGTGCATTCAAAAGAGTTAGCGGTCAAGCTAAAGTTCTATTTCTCCTAGGCTATATGACTTTGGGAAAAATATTTAAACCCTAGCATCTGTACCTGTAAACATAAATAATAAGAGTTCAAATCTCACAGAGTTCTTCACCACAAGTAAACGAGATAATGCACTCAAACAACAAACAAAATGTCCTATAACCATGTCCAAGATGTCAAAAGATGGATGCAATAAGAGGTACCAAAGATGACCACAGCTTTGTTTTGGGCTCGCTGGCAGGGTATTGCCAGAAAGCCAAAAGTCAAACTATGTCTTGAAAATTCCTTTGGAAACATAATAGCCTATGATGTGCATCAGTAAGTCTAGGAGGATAGAGTCCTGTACTAATAACACTAGGTCCTTTTACTGTATGTATTAGTCATCCAGAAACACACCGATCCTGAATTTTCCACGTAATGTCCGGAAAACCAAAAAGCTTTACATTTTCATTTCGTTCTAGAAGCCCATGTGTATGTACACGCATAATAATTGTTTTAATCAAATAATAATTCCCAATAGGCTCTGTTCTCTACCATTCAAAATCACAATGATCTTTTCATTTTGTAACACAAAAATGCAGGCATATCATGAACACGAGGTAAAGGATAACTAAAGGTAGATGTAAAATTAGAACTGGTCCCCAAACAAAAATATGCAGACCAACCTCCATTCAGAATTAAGCGTTTGTTTACCTGGATAGTATGGGTACAAGAAGATCTTCCGTCACAGGTAGCCTGGAGGCCTTGCATAGCTTTCTGATCTCTTTGCTGGGTAATACTTTTTTTCTGCATTAAAACAAAATAAATAGGCTTTTATATACCTTGTTTTCCTCTACTAGCAATTACATGTTATAAGAAAGAAAATACAGACATGTTCTAAAAACATGCACAGGAAAATAAGTATGAAATTGGTATTGGCATTTGTAGTAAGGAAAAACAATCATATTGCATTTCATCAACTTTCTCCATTCCAGCAATCACCAGATTGTGTCCTTATAAACAAAAACATTTCCATTAAGATTCAGAATTCATGGTTAGCAATAGCACAGCTTATTAAAGCCTTAAGCCACAAGTGTTGCTCTTAGTAATTGATCTTCATTCTTGACCACTGGTCAAAAATGGATATGATATTTGAAAACAAGTCTTAATCTGACAGGCATCTAGAGCCTCCAACGTAAGTACGACATGACTTGAGGGCGTTTTCTGGTCTTTTCCTTGGACCAAAACTTTATTTCACAGTTGGGGCCTTTCCAAATTTTTATCAGATGATTTTTCCAGAACAACCCAAGAGTAATTTTTACCAACATATTGGGGGCACAGAAATGTTTATCCTACCCAAAGAATGTTCTTCCAGGTATTAGATAAAATTAGAATCAAAAGTCTTTCTTGGTAATGAGGTTATACAATGCTGAGAATGTTGGTGTCTTGGTGAAAAGTTGATCAGATATGGAAGAGCCTTCGCTGTCTGATCAAACAAGCACCCTTGTTGTTCTACAGAGATGTTCTGTCAGTGAAGGAAGCTCACACTTCTCAACCTGAAGAAGGGACAGCACCAGTGGAGAAGGCAGGCCCAGGCTGTGCAAAGCTCTGGCTTTATATGCCCCAGTGACTCAGCAAGGCTCACGGATTCAAGGGAAAAAATGTCATCTTTATTTAAAAAAAATCAATAAACATGTGTTATAGACTAGGGGGGAAATTCAGTATTCGCATTTAAGATGAGACCTTCAGAAGGGCACAACAGTTAAGCTCTTAGATGCAGCCTAAAGGCCCACAGTTTGAATCCACTAGTGGCTCTAAGGGGGGGGAGGGGGGATAGCAATTGGTTTTCATAAAGATTAAAAGCCAAACCAAACTCACAGTTATAGTGTTGATTCCGACCATAGTGACTTTATATAGAGTCTCTGAGACTAAATCTTTATGGGAGCAGACAACTTCCTCTTCCTTCCACAGAGTGATGAGCAGATCAAAACTGCTGACCAATGCCTAACCCACACCACCACCAGGGCAACCTAGGAAACCCTGTGGGGCAGTTCTACTCTATCACGTGGGACTGATTGAAGTTGGAATCAACTTGATAGCACACAACAACATGAGAACATCAAAGATATTTAGGGTGTGCAGACAGCCCCTAGGGGTGCATGTTTCGGGTTTTGGTTGAGGGAAGGTGTCATACGTGGAGGGAGAAGATGACAGTGGTGTGTAGTCATGAGACTGAAAACTCGAGCTACAATGAAGTATTTCTGCCTCCTGGTTGAATAATATCAGGTCTACAGGTAAGATGGACACCAAAGCATATTAAACGTGGCTGCAGTTCCATATTGTGACATTGACTTAAGGAAGTTCAACAAAAGCTCGATTAATATTTTAGAAACATATTATGCTGAATTTCACCATTTCAAGAAGGAAAATAATTTCAAAGAAATGTTATAGAGTTGTCCAAAATTTCTTTGCCTTGTCTATTATTAAAAGGACTTTTGCACATCCTAGTGTAAGGAGAAGATATTTTATAATCAAACCTTTTAACATCTTGATTATTATGTGTCAGATAAAGGCTTCTCAAAATCAATGGAAAAAAAGTGCAAGGGCATCATATTCTTCTGAAGCCACGAGGCCCCAGCCACTGCATCAATAAATAAAGCTTACCATTGCCATAAAATATTTATACTCAGATAATTTTGGAGAATTGCAAAAAAGATTGTAAATGACTTTATGAAACAGTTGCCCCGAGTCAGAATAAACTCCTTGGCAAAGGGTTTTGGTCTTATTAAATCGTGGCGTATGACGGAGAATGACACTTTTTGTCCTTTTTGATAGAATATGAATTCCTTCATTCCTAAGACTAGCAGAAATGTAAGAGCTCTAGTAGAATAATGTTTTTGAAAAGCTTACTTTTTTCGATCTTGGTACACACACATACAGAGTAATTTTTCAAAATTATCAAAATGATTCTTCTTGAGCTGTTCGTGGGCCATTGAAATGAAGACATCTACAGGTGGTTCCTTGTCCACTGATGCCCGATAATGACGGGCAATGGTTATAATCTCATGGTCTGTGAGTCTCCCAGCAGATACATCCTTTAATAGGTCTCTGTTAAAAAATAGGAAAAATACGCACGAAGTACTAAGAATAGTTTCCCTCTCCTTTTGTCCAAAAGATCCAAATCTTATTTTATAAATTTTTTATCAACTGCTTGGAGCAATGGTGATTACTTTTCTTTATCTTAATTTAGCTACTTAGTTTTGGAGCAGCAGGATGGCACCAATGCTATAATGGAAAACCGTAAGCACAGCAGTTTATTAATAAAAGGCATTTTGTCCAGTGTCAGGCTGGACAATTGCAGGAGAACCAATTGCAACTGAAAAGTAAAATTTGAAAGTCCTTGGATAGTCAGAAAACCTGCCATTAAGTACATAACTTTATTTGATGTCTATTACTCATTCTTAACATAAAATAGGAACAAACATGAGTTTCTGGTTTCCCAGCGTAGAAAATTTATGAATCAGTTAATTAGAAAAGGTTTTTGTGGATGTCGAAAGCAGTCATCTACATTTTTGTAGTAAAAAGTGCATGTCTTGGCAATGAGAACAAAAGGAAAGAAAATCAGTGAAAAGTTAAAAGGGTCCAGCTATCTGAGCCTGGGACGGGGGTAAGTGGGCAAACGTCGCTTTACATGGACCAGACTCTGAGATTATTTAGCAGACTTGAAACAAACAAACAAGGTGAAAATAATAAGAATAAATGAATAATGAGGACCCAAAGGCTAACAATGGGCAGATTTAAAAAAATATATTCTCTTAATTAATGCCATTGAACTATATAGTGCCTAGTAAAAAGACTTATATCAAAATGGCTAATATGCAAAGATATCAAAAAGGTTATATATGTCTCTGTATGTATGTGTGTATCTATCTATCTATCTATCTATCTAAAGGTTAAGATTACCAATATAATTTCCTTACTGGGGATCATTCTATGCCAAAGAAGTCCAGATAAAGAAGAGAATCTTATTTATTCTTGTGCTGTAGATGTCTTTCTGAATAAGGGATTTTAGTTATTTTATACATTTCTTGTAGTATAGAATTCCAAGTTCTACTTGCCAAGAATTCCCTTAGATAGGGTGAAGGAGAGACTGCAGCTATGAGGCTGACCTATCCAGAGGACTATTTCATTACATCAACTGCTTTGTTTTCTGGTTTGATTTTGTTATTGGAAAATGAAAGCCACATTTAATCCAAGTGATCCTACAATTGCTACAAGTCAATTTAGGTCAGACAGTCAGTAAAATGGACTGAGGACATGCTGATTTGAAAACACTGTAAAAGGTACACACTCCGGCAACTAGACTTCTCCAGTCTCAAATCTTGACTAAGATGGGAAGGCTCCAAGTTCAGGATACTAGTCCTTTCTTATTAGTCCAATAGAACTCCCTTTTTTGGTAGAAATTTATTGGGAAAATGCCTTAGCAGGTCAGCAAAGCAAAAGCTTGACATGGCCATGGTTAACTCACAGGAATATACATATTATTTTAAGATCAGCAGATCTCAGCCTCTGGGTCGCAACCCCTTTCGGGGGGTGGAACCACCCTTTCACAGGGGTCGCCTGATCCATAACAGTAGCAAAATTACAGTTATGAAGTAGCAACAAAAATAATTTTATGGTTGGTGGGTCACCACAACATGAGGAACTGTAGTAAAGGGTCACAGCATTAGGAAGGTGGAGAACCACTGTTTTAAAAGAAAGACTTGATTGGGAAATTCCCCAAACCAAAGTAAATTAAAAGCCAGAAGGAATGGTTGACCAAAGGGACATATCTTAAAACAAGGCTTAAACTTTTCATATACAATGTTAAACCTAAGTTACTAAACCTTTTGTTGTTTTGTGTCTCAGTTGTATGATTGAGAAATTGTTGGTGTGATATTTTTGCATTATTTTCTCAGCTTCTACTGGCCAAATATACTTGATATGATAATGAACATTTACTGGACCCGATCATTGTTATAAACTCAATATGATATAGAAGTGTACCTCACTGAACATCTTTTAAAGGTTATGATTCCACTGCTATTTTAGTAAAATGCATAAGCACTTATGTAAAATTTTATAGTGATTCACTAGCCTATTCTCATTTTATGAATAAAGTTATCAAAACGGATACAATCTAATAGTATAAGAGTTTTGAAATATTTCATCATTTTGAATTTTCTACACCAAAGCAAATTAATTCCATTTATCTCCATATATATACATACATACATACATACATATATACAACTTAACCTTCTATAACCTAACAACACACCCTCAAGTTAGATTTTATTTATTTCACATTTTGATTTAAAAAGATATTCTTCTTTGAGACAAAATTACTTTCTTTCTCACTCTTAAAAATTCAACAAGTAAACCAAATCTTAGTACCAGTTATTCTGTACTTAGATTTAAGTAGAATTAACCCTACTTACTGGCACATCTGAACTAGTTCAGGCTGAGCAAGGTGGAAAAACTATTGTTTCCCTTAATATCACTCCTCTTTGTGTGTTTGTGCAACACATTCTGTAATATCTAATTTAAGTCACCTATAAAGGTCTAGACTCTAAGGTTGACACACACAAACAAACACATGTCAAGATGAAGCATTTAATTCATTCCTCCTGATACTAAAACAGTTCAATTCACAAGCCTTTACTTGCTATGAAATCCAAATGAACCCTTTGAAAAGGAAAAATATACACATGTTTTCTAATTTATAGTACCCTCCAGAGGTAAAAATTTATATGCATTTTATAAATGTTTTGCTTTAGAAAGACCTTGTTATACCATTCAAAAAATTAGTAAGGTTTTTCTGTAGTGTGCTCTTTGAAAGAACCACCTAATAAAAAATAACAAAGTGGCAGCTCATTAATGGAAAGGGAAAAATGTAAGTCAAAATAGATTGCTCTTAAAGTTGAGAGAGAAGTCCATGGTGGATTTCCATCCAACCACGAGGCAAGGCTTTCATCCTAGGTAGGTGCCATATTATGTGACGGTCAAATTCCCATTATCTAAAATCAGTCACTGCCAATGTTTTCCCTTCTGATGCTTCCTAATACGACGGTTAACAACTGTACAACTTTTTCATTATAGCACAAACATTCAAAAGTAGCTACACAATTCATAACTGTTTCAGTCACATAAAACCACTTTAAATTTACTGAAAAATGTGGTTTAAAGGTTGTAACTTATATTCTAAAGGATCCTTGGGAATGGAATGCTAGTTTCCACTACACAAGTAGAAAACAGGAGTAACACATGTCAAGACAAACACGGAAATGTCACCTATCCCCCTCCCCCACTGTTCTGATGAAACCCCTCCAACTGTGCACAAAGATTTGGCAACAACAAATGGCTACACAGACAAAAGAGAAAATTAGACACTTACATGCATGTAGAGACTTCACCACAGGAGGAAAAAGAGAAAATACAGATTTGGGGCTGGGAGACTTGGGGAAATTTGGCCATGATGCATTGGATAAGGGACTAACTCCTAAAATTGATAGAAAATGACAAAAGCTCAACAAGAAAAAGATAAATAACACAATCAAAATGGGCAGAGGATATGAACAGATTGTTTACCAATAAAGACATTCCGTCATCCAACAAACACATGACGGAGCCATTTGAGAGATGAAAAGCGAACCAATGATGAGATGCGATCTCACTTCAGCCTGGCGAGGAGAATTACAAAAGAACACACACACACACACACACACACACACACACAGAAGAATAAAAATATTCAATAAGATGCAGAGCAACCCATACACTGCTATTAGGACTACGAAATGGCACAACCACTGTGGCAAGCGTTATGGCACTTCGTCAAAAAACTGGGACTAGTAGTAATGCCATATGTCCTAGCAATCACTCTACATGGCATATTTACACACTCACGTCATCACCGCATAGAAACAACCTAAATGACCATCAGTGCAAGAGTATCTAAATAAACCTGGGTACATAGAATAGTACCCATCAACAAATCACGATGAGGCTGAGAAATGCCTCATGACCTGGATGAACCTGGGGAACCACGTGTTGAGTGAAATCAATCAAAACCAAAAGACCAAATATTGCATGGGATCATTTTTACTACAAGTAATTACAAAAAACCAACAAAAGGGTTTTCATCCTAAAAGGAACAGTCTTTGGTTGTTCCCAGGCCTGGGAAAGGGACGGGTGGAGGGAAGAAGGCACAGACTAAATGATATAGGCCATGTCTGGGTGAAGGAGAAAACAATATCCAACAAGAGGGAGAAGAAGGTGAAAGAAACAGAGAAAGACAGTGGAAAGCTTGATAAGTTGTTGAATGTCTTACTGCTGATTTGCTCTGTATACCTTCACTTAACTCACAATCAAAAGATAAAATAAACAAATGAAAGTGACTGTAGCTGTCCTGAACAGCTGGTCTGTGGTTACTCTTACTAATCTTGCAGTCTCCAATGGCAAGTCATCGTTGCCTTTACCCAATATTTCACAGTGCCCTGGTATTAATATTTCATACAGAGCCTACCCCTATGATTGAGTTAACCTTATAAGGGATGCTGCCATGATTTTTCTCTCAGTTTTTGTAACTAAAGTCTTAAGATGCAAAAAAAATAAATAAACTGTTCTAGGGTATTGAGTTAACTATGTGTAATTCTAAAACATGAAATGCTGAACCGCTTTACAAGCCATAATTCCATTAAAGTCACCTCATCAAGTAACAGCAAATCAAAATTTCACTTTAAAGCTCTGAATCTCAGGGTATTTTATTACATATTGAATCACTAAAATTCTAAGCAATGTCTTTCAAACAAACTAAAAAAAAATACACAAAAATTAGTTTCGGCATAAACAAGGGCTCAAGATCCTGAACCTTAGACCTCAAGGTTTAAGAGAAAATCTGGTTGAGCTTAAATTAAACCAAGAAAAAGTTCTGATGACAATTAGTAGCACCCTTTGCCATTTCCTTCAATTAACTATTCATCAAATAAAATGTTTTTCAAAGAAACTCTACGTTGATTTGCTGCACACGTACCCATAGCATGTGACTGCCTTCTGGAAATTCTACTGTCACTTCCTAGAAATCAGAAACCAGTCATGTTTGCTCATGTCCTACATCCTCCTCAGGCTTTCTTACACTGGTGAGGTTACACTGTCCATACGGGGCAGAACAGGCCTCTCACAACTTCCCTCGGCCGTTACTCCCATACTGGCATGGCATTCTGCTTGACTCGGAGAAGGTGGTGGTAGAACGTGATCAGACTATGTATCAGAGGAAGAAGAGCTAGAAATTTACATCTTAAGAGGAGCCATGACATACTTACCTTCCCTTCAAGTCAGTTCTTTAGCTGTGAAACTCTCTAAGAACACGTTTCATAGAATTTTATTTTACTAAAGGAGGCAGGATGATCCCATTAAAATGCGAGTCTGATCGTATCATTCCTCTCCTGAAAACCTTCTGAGGTCACTAAGTTCAACGGACAGTTTTCGTATGATCCAACAACTCCACTCACAGGCATACCGTTGTGAATGAAAAACACGTACTCACATAAAAATTTGTGTATGAATGTTCCATAGCAACATTATTTACAGCATCCACAGGGTAAAAAACAACCTGACGGATAAACAAAACGTGGTATATAGTCATGCATATTGTGAAATGCTGCTCAGTCATAAAAAGGAATGATGCTCTGAGACATGACAAGATGGATGACCCTTGAGAACATTATGCTATGTGACAGAAACCAGATCCACAAGACCACCTATTATGTACTTATATTTACTGGAACTACCCAGAATAGGCAAATCCATACAGACAGAAAGCTGATTAGAAGTTGCCAGGGGCTGGGCAAGTTTAGGGAGTGAAACGGGGAGTTACTGCTTCATGGTACATTTCCTTCTGGAGGGAAGAAAGTGCTGAAACTCAGTAGTGGCGATGGTTGCGCACAGTATGAATGTACTAAAGGCTACTGCATTATATACTTCAAATAGTTAAAACAGGGAATTTTATGTCATCCATATTTTACCAGACTGAAAACAAAGCCAACGGAAACCCTTTGAGTCAGTAGGGAAAAGGAAGAGAAAATGCAATGTGTGATTAATTGCCTCCCTGAACAATCGCCTCCTTTGTCACAAGATCAGAAGAGGTGGTGACTGGCTAGCATTTCTTAACATTTTGATAAAGATTCTAGAACAAAAACCTAATCAAAAATGAGGAAAAAACAGACTCGAATTTCAAATTCTTATAGAATCCAGACTTTCGGATCCTTGAAGGCTGACTGAACTCCTTAAATTATTGCCTTGATATAACATTGAAACCTTGACTTTTACACTAAAAATAACCCCAAAGTCTTCTTAAAAACAAACAAATAATAATTTATAAATTATCAAGGGCTCATGAGGGAGGGGGGAGCGGGGAGGGAGGGGGAAAAAAGAGGACCTGATGCAGAGGGCTTAAGTGGAGAGCAAATGCTTTGAAAATGATGAGGACAAAGAATGTACAGATGTGCTTTATACAACTGATGTATGTATGGATTGTGATAAGAGTTGTATGAGTCCCTAATCATTTTAATAAAATGATTAAAACAAACATACAAACAAATGTTTAGCTTAGTCAGTAGAGAATATTTGCTTTGAGCATTATGCTCTTTTCAAAACTATATGGTATCAAACCAACAACAGCAGTTTGAAAGATTAGATACTAAATTGGAGGGGTGGGGCAGTGAGTGTATGTTAGTGGGTGGGGGACAATTCAGCAAAAGGAGGCTGAGATGCTTGAATGACTCCAAGAACATAAGCAGTGCCGCTGCAGAGTACTTGTATCTACTGCTGAACCGACATATGTTCTGCTGTGCATCTTCTCAAGGAGAGTCCAATTTGAAAGCTAAACACCCTCTGAGGGGTTGCCACCTCTCTTAGAGCAGAAGCCAACGACCTCCTGACGGCTTCTGAGGTCCAACACGACCTGACTGTACCTGCACAGTCTCCCTGTCCATTTCTCGTGATCCTCCCTCCACGTCCTTTCCTCTGTAGCAGCCATACAGTCCTCCTGGTTATTCCTCTCCCTTAAAAAAGCCAGGTATATTCCAACTTCAGGGTCTGTGCACTGGCTGTTCCCTCAACCTGGAACCCCCCCACCCCCAAGATCATCACATAATCTGCCATTTACCCCTGAACGGCACTTTCTCATGTACTTAGATGTCATCATCTCAGTAACGTCTTCTCTGGCCATGCTACTTAAAAATGTGACCTTCCCCCTGCAACTCTGCTGTTCCTCAAGTCCTTCCCTACTCCAGTTGCCTCAGCCCCACTTATCACAGTCTAACATACGATCTCAGCCACTGTGGAGCGCATGCCTACTCTAACACACAGAGGGTCTCCGGGAGCCAGAATCAACTGGACAGCAACTGGAACTAGTACTGGTGTTGGTCATCTAGTATGTAATTTACTTCGCATATTATGTATATGGTATCTCTGCTGCACAAGACTCCTTAAAAGTGTTGAAAAGCAAGGATGTTACTTTGAGGACTAAGATGTGCCTGACCCAAGCCATGGCATTTTCAGTCACCTCATATGTATGTGAATATTAGATATTGATTAAGTAAAACCAAAGAAGAATTGATGTGTTTGAATGATGATGCTGGTGAAGAATACTGAAAGTACCACGGACTGCCAAAAGAACAAACAAATCTGTCTTGGGAGACAGACAGCCAGAATGCTCCTTCGAAGCGAGGATGGCGAGACTTTGCCTCACACCCTTTGGACATGCATCAGGAGAGACCGGTCCCTGGCAAGGGGCATCATGCTCGCTAAAGGAGAGGGTCCGTGAGAAAGCCGAGATGGACTGACAGGGTGGCTACGACAATGATCGCAAAAAGAACAACAGCCATGAGGATGGCAAAGGGCCCCGCATGGTTTCGGTGTTTTACATAGCGGCTCCATGAACTGGAACTGACTCGATGCCATCTAACAACGTTATAATGGATTTTGCCTTTATCCATCCAAAGACATGGACATTCCACAAAGAGCAAGGATAGTTGTCTATAGTGTTCCCTGCTGAATCCTTAGCATCTTTAGCAGTCCCAGCGCATCGTACGCACTCAATAAATACTTGACTGGATAAATGAAAAGTGAGGGGTACGTAGAAACGTGCTAGAAACCTTTAGCACAGTGCTGGAAGTGTAAGCAGCACTCAGCAAACAGTAGACATTTTTTATTATTTGCATTATCATCGAATAGAGATTTTAAGCTGCATTAAACTAAGAGTTACTTCTCTTATGCAAATTTAACAGGGAAATTTCTGGTGCATTTCAAGTCTTGGAATTCATCTGCAGAATGCCAAAGGAAAACAAGTACCCTTTTTAAAAATAGTCATATACAGTAATAAGTCTGAAGTGATGAAGGAATAAGCTCCAGGTGTGCCTTCCTTTATACAAACAGATTTATTTGAAAAGCTCCATGTCAACTTAATTTTAAGAAATAAAATTATATACTCCCTCCACCTAATTCACATAATGATACTCTGCATTCATTTTTATCATTTTTAATTAGCAATGTCACCTAGCAGCTTAGCTTTAAATTCTTCCAATTTCTGCCAAGTTTGGGTTTTTTTTTCTTACTTTTAATGGGGCTCTTCCATCTCTTATCACAATCCACACATTCCTCCAGTGTGTCAAGCACATTTGCCCATATGCCGCCATCACCATGTTCAAAGAATTCTCTACCCACTTGAGCCCCTGAGATCAGCTCCCCACTTTCTCCCTCCCTCCCCTGCCTGCCCTCCCTCTGGCGCATTTCAAGTCTTGGAATTTATCTGCAGAATGCCAAAGGAAAAGAAGTACACTTATTTAAAATAGTCATATTTTAAATCCTTGTTTAAACCCTTGATAAGTTATAGATTATTATTTTCATATCTTACGTCGTCCTCCGTCGCCCCTCACCCACTTTTCCATTATTCATCGCCCTGGTTATAGATTGATCCTTGTGATAATTCCCCCTTTCTTACCCCACCCTCCCCTAATCCCCCTGGTATCTCTATTCTCATTGTTGGCCCTGAGGGCTTTATCTATCCTGGATTCCCTTTGTTGCAGGCTCTTATCTATAGCAGTGTGGATGTTCTGATCTAATCTGATTTGTAAGGTAGACTTGAGGTCATGATAGTGGGGAGAAGGAAGCACCAAAGAACTCGAGGAAAGTTGTGTGTTTAATGACCAGCAAGCACACTGAACCCTGAATAAATTCTTTTCAAACTAATGCATCTTTTGACAGTACAAATAATTAATGTCAACTTAATCTGGTTTGTAAATTGATGTTTAAAATAGAGTTTCTGGATTTGGAATCTATCTCTATTGAAAAGCACTGACCCTGCTTTCTTATTCCAAACAAACGTAAGCAGCTTCTCCCTTTCTCTCTCATACTCTGTAATAGACATTCCATATAAAATTCTATGGGCTTTTCTGTTTTGACATGGTAAAGCTAATTTATCAAGTTTGAAATCCAGTTATTTCTTAGTGCACTCAACTTTGTTGCTGTTTAAGTGTAGCCATAAAATGAGATAACCTCATCCAGTTAAGAGCAATAGTTGTGTATCAGTAAGTGATCAGTAAAAGCCTGTGTATTTAAAAAGACAAAACATAAACCTACTGTCAATTCCAACTCACAGTGATCCTACAGGACAGGATTTTCTGCCTACATAGGATTTTCCAGGCTATAAATCTTTATGGAAGCAAGTTAACTCATCTTTGCCCAGGGAATGGCTGGTAGGTTTCAGCCACCACTGGTTTGGCGGTTAGCAGCCAAGCGCTTAACCACTGCGCTACCAGGGTTCCTTTAATTTTTACAGGACTATAATTTTAGCAATGCTCATCTCTGTTTAGAGACGCTTTACCCGTTCATCTACATTTCATCTACGATATGTACTTAAACTAAAGCAGCAGTATTTTGTTTGTGTTTTTAACCATATCAACATTTTTAGAGGTCTTGATGACTGCTTAACTTGCAATAAAAGGCAGAAGTAGTAAATATACATTTCATTTACAAGCAGAGTTATTCATTTTCTCTGATCTGGAATCATTTGTCGCCGAGCAAACCCCACTCTTTCTGGTTTCTTGTTTTTGATGTTTCTCACTGCTTGCCAGATGTTTTAGAAGCATGCAAGGCTATATTGAGCACTAAGACAAGGCAATTGGGGAGCCTTACAAGAAGCAGCCCCAAAATACACCCAAAATTACTGATCACATCATTGGCTGAATACAAGACCCATTCCCTGTCCCACCCTTACCCAGTGTTTATACTCAACTTGGTGATTCAAAAACTTACTCATACCAGTCGATTAGGCATAGTATAATCAGATTCCTTATTTTTCTCCACACAGTTTGAAAATAAAATTTTCTTAACTTTATTCTATTATAAAATGTATTTCCAAATTGTAGAGAATTTGGATAATATACAACAGCAACCAAAAAGAAAGAATGTGTAAACATTTGTCTGTATTTAAAATTATTCCCTTAGTATAATGTTCCAGAAGTGCAATTACAAGGGCAAAAGAAAGGAACATTTTAAAGGATCCTGAAAAATGGAGCCACTTGATCTCACTCTCCCCCTAGCAAGCCCACAGCAGATTTTATTATGTTTAAAGTGTTTATTAATTGTATAATGAAATGATGTCCCATTTTATATTCAAATAATTTGATAATGAACTTGAACAACACTTATTATTTACCAAGAAATTGTACTTCTTCTTTTGTGTGTTGTCTTTATGTGTCTCCTACCTAAAGATACAAGGAACTAAAATGATAGTACATCTCAGGAGCTGCACAAAGCACTATAACAGGAGCCAACATTTATCAAGTAAGTGGTCAGTATATGCCAGACATTGATCGACATGCCTTACAGGCATGAACGCATGTAATTCTCACCATAGACCTGTGAAGTAGGAATTCTACTTATTTAAATTTTATAGATGAAATGTTAAGTAATAAGTGGTGAAGCCATGATTTGAACCCACATAGTCAGAATTCAGGACTATAACATACTGGAAGCAGAGCAGAGATATATTAGAAAGCTAGAAGGTGGATAATTGTGTGGGCTGTTCTGAGGCATCTGGGTGCTTTCTCAAAGGTGAAGGGACTCTTTATAGTCTGTTGAGCAAAGGAGCAATATCAACAGAGAGGCTGATTATCAGAAAGAACATTTAGGTGACAGTGTGGAGATGGGCGATCCAGTGAAGGCTGCTGGGGAGGAAGCCTCAGCAAGGGTTGAATGTCCCAGGCCTAAGTTGGATCCTACCCGGTCTCTCAATGATTATCAGAGGGACCTGGTCATCATGGAGGCTAGCTTTGGGCAGGGAGAGGGACACTTTTTTAACTATGATGAGAAAAGCATAACATAAAGCTGTGGATACAGGGACATGGAGAAAGTTTGTACCTCAGGACATCTAGTTTTTCTGTTAACCTCGAGACGAGGTTTTCTGGTGTGAGTGAGAGGGAGACGGTGAGGGTAGGGGCGTAGAAATGAAGGCAGGCACATCCACTGTGGGAAATGGGAGAACGTATCACTATGCTGTGGTCCTAGCCTTAATCTATTCCTCAGTGTGTGCGTTCTGCTTCCCACGAATGAGTCCAAGTCAGACCCTGCTACCTGCGACTGTATTTGGAAAACGTATCTTGCTTTCGACTCATAGAGGGACAGTCTCAGAAACTCACAGAGGCAGTTGTACTCTCCCTCTAGACTCGCTATGAGTAGACACTGACCGATGGCCTGAGTTTGGACTTATTTCATTGGCCTTTATTCTTGGTCCCTATGGATCCAGAACAAAGAAAGACTGTTTGTTCACGAGGATTGTATCCTCTCACCATACGTCTTCAATCTGAATGCAGAACAAATAATCTGACAAGGTGGATTATATGAAGAAGAATGCAGCATCCGGACTGAATGCATGCTCATTAACAACCTGTGCTATGCCGAAGACACAATCTTGCTTGCTGAATGTGAGGAGGACTTGAAATATTTGCTGATGAAGATCAAGGACTTAAGCCATCAAAAGGGATTACAGCCCAATGCAAAGGAAACCAAAATCCTCACAAGTGGCCAGCAGACAATATTAATAAACAGAAATGGTTGACATTGTCAAGGACTCCATTTTGCTTAGATCCTCAATAAGTCCTCAGGGAAGCAGCAGTGAAGAAATCACGATATGTTGCACTGGGTAAATCTGCTGCACAAAATCTCTTTAAAGTGTTGAAGAGCACAGATGTCGCTTAGAAGCCTAACAGGTGCACCTGGCCCACGTCATGCTACTTTTAATCATCTCACATGCTGGTGAAAGCAGGACAATAAATAAGGAAAACCAGATAAGAATGAATGGCTTTGAACTATGGTGTAGGGGAAGAATATTGAAAGCCGCATAGATTGCCAGAAGAACAAACAAACATATCTGTCTTGAATGACGTCCAATAGAATACTCTCTAGAATCAAGAATGGTGCAAGTGCGTCTCAAATATTTTGGACTTGTTATTCCAAGGGAACGGTCGCTGGAAATGGACATCGTGCTTAGCAAAGTGGAGGGTTGGTGACAAAGAGGAAGATTACTAAAGAGATGGCCTGACCCAGGGATTGAAGCAATGGGTTCAACCATGATGACGATTCTGAGGGGGGTGCAGGACCAGGCGGTGTTTTCTTCTGCTGGGAATAGGGTCGCTATGAGTTGGAAGCCACTCTGTGGCACTCAACAATTGGTCCTTTCGCTTCCACATTCAAAATAAAAAACCCACTGCCATCAGGTAAATTCTAACTTGTAGCAACCCTATAGAACAGAGCAGAACTGCCTCCTTTGGGTTGTGGAGAGCAAACACTTACAGGAGCAGAAAGCCTCATCTTTCTCCCACAGAACAGACAGTGAGTATGAAATGCCTGCCTTGTGGTTAGCAACCTAACACATAACTACAGCACCAGGGCCCCTTCAGTATGCAAACATGTTAACACCTGTCCCAACTTAAAACAATAACAACAGCAAAAGCCAGCTCTGGATTTTCTTCCAAGCAAGGCCATCTAAGTAATAATATTCACCAGCCTGACAGAACAGTCTCCCACAGCAGCCAGAGAGAGACAAGGCGCTATTAGTGTGTTCAGTAGTGGTCTGGCCTCCTTTGGACAAAGTGACCAGCCCTGGGATTCTTGGACAATAAAGCGGGGAGTGCGGCATGGTTGGCAACAAAAAAGAGGCCTGAAGAGGAATACGAGGGGGTACACCCCAAAACTGGAATTCCCCCTAAAGCTATGCGTTTACATTTTTTTTTTTACAGAACAACATTATCACCTTCAAAGTACTCTCCATTACATTGAAGATTTTTGTCAAATCTGCCATTCCATTCTTGGAAACATTTTTCAAACTCATCTGTTTGGATGGTTGACAGGCCTTCCTTGTTTTTTTTCTTCACCTCTTCTACGTCTTCAAATCGCTGTCCTTTCATATCCCTCTTCATCCACGGAAACAAAAAGAAGTCACACAGAGCAAGTCCAATTGAGTAAGGTGCATGGGGCAAATGAGGCAAGAGTGCCTCAAACTGGTGCACTGAAATGGATGTGTGAGCAGGTGCATTATCATGGGGCAAAGCCAGTCCCCCGTCTGCACAAATCAGGCCTTTTTTATTACACACTGTTATGCAATCTTTTCAGAACCTCTAAATAGAAAGCTTGATTAAGAGTCTGACCTGGTAGAACAAACTCAAAAGACACTATCCCCCTCGCCCCCCCCAAAAAAACCTGTGAAAAAACCAAATTATCATTGGTTTTTTGGGGGGGATGTGCCCCTAATATACTGAGTTTCCTGAAAATAAGACAGAGAAATACAGAAGGAATTACACAGGAAAGCAAAAGATCATAGGTTTACCTCCAGCAGGTGAAATGTCAAAATGGTTCTAAATGAAATAAGGGAATTTGAATTTATGGTCAAGACTTCTCCTAGGTTTTATTTTTCCCTGTCATTTGTTTAGTATTCATGGTTCTACCTATTGGTGCTGTTCCTTTCTATAGTTGTTGTTGTTGGGGGTGGGACGGGGGTTGCTATTAAAACTCTATTTAGTTTACTCTGAATTTCTATAATTCTATTTGGAATTTAATTCTTGGTTAACATGACATTTCCCTGACATAATTTAGACTGGTATTCCTCCAACTAATTATCAAAGATAAAGAAGAAGATAATTTTACTTTTAAGATGGATTATGAAGAATTCAGTCTTCAGTTTTCTCACTTTTTTTGAGTCTTTGTTATTTTACCTGTGGTATAAACCTTTCTATATTAAAAAAATTAATGATAGATAAGGGAGTTTCAAAAAATTCATGAAAAAATTCCATTCACTGTTAAACCCATTTCTCTACAAAATTTTTGAAACTTTCTTATAGTTTATCTCCTTGAAATAATATTTCATCTTTCAATTCAAATTTATAATTCTATTTATTTTTATATAGCTATGAACACATGACATACAAGAAGGTTTCAAAGGTTCGTGGAAAAATGGAATAATTTCACAAATTTTTTGAAGCCCCTTAATATACACATACACATAAAACCTGTTTTAATGTTTAGCGCTGTTTGAAATTTTGAAATTAAGATGTCCTCCCCTTGGGGTTTTTAATTTTACCTTCATGCCATAGAGTGATTTAGTAATTTATTATTCTGCATTATTTATGAAGGAAACTATATTACATTTTTGTTTGCTTAAAGCTTAAAAAATTATATTGTTCCCATGTACAAAAACAGTTTGTCCCCAGTTTGTTTTCCCTGAAAGCATCAACGGCATGGCAGTGAGTTTGGTTTGGAAAGCACTGAAAATTTAATTTGTTGTCTCTTTGCATTGCCAGAGGCCAAACCTCGAGTTTCTTTTTGTGCCATTGGCTTTGCTATCCTGGGTATTGCTTTTAAGTTTTGTTGTGCATATGTTTTTTTCAGGTGTTTATAAGATTCTCATGAACATTCCTTTACATTTTTACTGATGTGTATCTGATGATCTTTTTGTATATTTTACTCACATAAAACTTAATTATCTAAATATTCAGATACAATTTTGTGTCCTTGAGCTTAAAAAGGAGTTCCAAAAGATTATTTTTTTTACTATCACCTTAGTTCCAATTGCTCAGCCCCATCGTGACCTCCAATTCTGCCCTCTTCTATTTCACTGTTTTCATGCCTTCCCCACGTTGCTTGGTTTGGAGGTATTTCTAAAATCAGTTCTCTGGTTCACTGTCCAATTTACTATACTGCCCAGTCTTCTATCAGTATCAGTATCTCCTACTTAATTTTAATTCAGAAAATATGTTCTGTATGCCATGATACAAGTTTTACCCATTTCAGACTGTTTGCTTCTCAAAATAGCCTGCTCTTGCTAAGACTATAGCGCGTAGCTAGTATAAAGTTTTAAAAAACAACACACAAACTCCTTTTTCCCCATATAATAAGTATCACACTTCAGGAATCCACGTGGCTTCTCCCCTACTACACAGTTTTGTTTTTCTCAGTTTATGCTGCCTTGCAAAGAGGTCTTCAGAAGAGAACGTGCCTTGGTGTGTGACTGTGGGTTATAAAGTCCACAGGCTCTGCCACAGATGGGATCTGTGTCCACATGGGGGTGGAGAAGTAGGTATCAAGTGAAGAGGCGTCTAATCATATCATTCTAAATATATGTGCCACGTCAATATTAAACGAGTAGGGGAGAGAGGAAGAGATTAAGCAACCATATTTGGAGTAGGGGCTTGGTAGGGAAAGAAGATCATTGTGAATGCTGATAACCTTGGTCTAATCCTTCAGCCACTGATGAAGGAATTAATTCCAAAAGAGGTACCACATGCATAGCCCCCCAAATTCACCAGAGTTGCGTAGCCCATGCATGAGAAACTGTCAGTCATGGCCCTTCCCTACCAGCCATCCAACCAGATGTCATGAAGTTAGTCCTCACCTCATGGCAATTCCATGTAAAGAAATGTTGCCCAGTCCTGTGCCACATCCATTTTTTTACTAAAAAAATATGTATTCTGTATGCCTTGATACAACCTTTACCAGTTTCTGACTGTGCATCCCAAAATAACCTGCTCTTGCTAGTTAAGGGGAAAAAATAACCACTCCTTTTATCCATATAATACACCATTTTCAGAACTGGATGAGACCATTGTGATCCATTGAGTTTGAATTTGTTGATTTTCAGAAGTGAACCACCAGCCTTTTTTCCCTAGTTAGTCTTGGAGGGGAAGAGATCTTCTCTTAAACTACTTAATAAGATAATAGTCTCTGGGTAGATTCTTTATCTTAGATTCAATTGATCAATTCTCATTAAGGCAATGGAGTCTTCTGTACAGGAAACCAATCAGAAAACAAAGAAATATTAAATCCTCAAAGTATATAAAAGATCTTACCGCTTTACCAAAGTATGACATTGGAATATTTCCTACATTTTATCCTTATGGTTTATTTTTATATTTGTTGTAGGTCTTTCTAAAACAAATTCTGAGATTGAGAGAGGGCAGCACCAGGAGAGTAATATAGCACTTACCCGCAGCAGAAGTCACAGACATAACCTAGGTAATGTTCCCAGTTCTAGTTTGACAGTGAAAACATTTTGAAACTTTGAAATGGCAGAAATAACATTCCATACATATAGGAAGAACCTGTTCCTGGATCCTTGCTTCAAATACCGTGTTTGCATTTTATGTAACGTATTACTAACATGTAACCACAAAACACCAGGCCCCAATATAGCATTTTTCAATATATGTGATGAAATCCACATGCTGATATCATCACCTATAAGTATGCAATGTCTCAAAATCAGATAAATATATGCCCATCTATCAAGTGTTTCCCATTTGTACTTATAAAGTATATAAGGGGAAAAATAAATACAGATCAATTAAGATTTTTTAAATGGCAAAGCTGGTTATCAATCACAAACCGAAATGTCCTGCCACTTCAGGGGCCCCAGACATATTTCCCAGTCAAGCTACAGAATGGCCCCTCCCACATCCACATCCAGGGCTAAGTCGCAGTAGCAGTGACAAACCACAGCACAGCTGCTTCATGCCCACGTCTTCTGCAGGAGCAAATTCAATCTGCCCGGAGAGAAGAAGATACAGTCAGAGCAGGGACTCCAAGGCTGCAGGGAGTCAGCTCTGTCCAGTGTTATTTGTATCCTGTGGTATCCTGCGCCTCTTCCCCTAGTGTTTCACTCCTCCATGCCAGCATCTTTGTTTATTTTTCCTCCACGACATTGCTGCTCCACCTTGAAAGGGGCACGATTTATTTCCCTTCTCCTAGACCCTGGGACCAGTCCTATGTGACAGTGAAAGTATATCGGTTCCAAGCACAGACCTCAAGAGGCCCTTAGCGTTTCTTGTTTTATGATCACACTTCCCTGATCACATCACTGAGATCATGGCAATGTTCACATTAGCCTGCGGTTCCCTGGAGGAGAATGAGAGCAGAAAGGGCATATTGAACAGAGCCGGCCCAGCAGGACCATCCTAACCAGGTCCATCCCAAGTCAGCTGACCCTCAGCCAATCCACAGACATGCTCTAAAGAAATGCTTATCTTCCACGATACTGATTGGTCATTGATTACCCAGCATAACTGTGGTAGTAGATGTCCTCCGCCTCCTCTCCTCATTTAGCCAGAGGTCAGAAAGAGGCATCTTGCCCAGGCACGGTGGTTGGTACTTGGGCTGTGGCACACAAGCTATTCCTGGTAGAACCGCAGTAACTGAACAGTATTCTGCTGAGATGCTTTCATCCTCCTTCTTCTTTTACATTTTTATTGCTGCCATTCAACAATTCAGACCCATTTCGTTTTGTTCCAGGTGATTGTAACCCCCTGCCTATGCATACTTTTCTTCTGAGGAATCTAATTCGAAATAGCCACCTGGAGTTCATCTCTGGGTGTCCTGTGGACATGCTACTGAGGATACCACTCTCTTACCAAAGTCTTCCCTGTGAGTGGCCAGTGGAGAATATCTTTCTTGGGTTCTGCATTTGGATTCCTTCCAAGCAATTGGCTGATTGTGGCTCTATGAACACCATGACTCCAGTAACTAATCATGGTGTATTCTGTTTTGACCTGTTGGTAGCTCAGAGCAAGTTCTGTGGCTAACTTCTAAGGAAGTGCTTATAATTTCAAAGAATGTATTTTGTGTTAGCTCCGTTCCTAGTCTAGGATTTTATTTTTAGTTTACTTTTATTGTTTGCATGTTATTTTATAGTGTAGTCTACATCTTTGTAGCATACCACGAATCAATTTCTGAAACAAGAACCATGAGAAGAAAGACTGAAGGGTATATGCCCAGGAAGGGTTTTTTAAGACTACCCCAATTTGTCTCATTCCAGAAGACAGCCTTCCCAAAGGGGGCAGAGTCAAGGATGATTTCAAGGAGAAGAAAGATCAAAAACCAAAACAAAACTCACTGCCATCTAGTCAAGTTTGACTCATATGGCAGGGTAGAATTGTTTCTTTGGGTTTCTGAGACTTTGAATCTTTAAAGGACTGGACCATCTCATCATCCTCTGGAGGAGCATCTGGCAGGTTCAAATCTCAGACCTTGTGATTAAGCAGCTCAGTGCGAAATTCATGACATCAAAGATCTAAAGGTTTGGGGTCTAGAACTTTCGAGACCCCAGCTCCAGGTGGCCAAAGGTGAGGGGAGTGCATGAAAGTAATGTCATGGGCATTTGTTGATATGCTATTTAGCATGTGTTAACTCGTTTCATCTTTCAAGTAATCTCCTGAAGGAGAAATTATTCTTATTTCACAGGTGAAGAAATGGAGGCATTAGAAAAAAAAAAGAATGGGGAGTTAAATTTAAACAACCCTATTCTAAAGCTTAACTCATGATGAAAATGCTAGACTGCCTCATACAAATCTTGGCTCTACAAATTTAATGTGTGATCTTCGGTAGGTTCCTTAACCTCTATGTGCCTATTGTTTTTTTAATGTGAAAACTGGGACTAATAGTGCTAGTTTTGTAGGACAACTTAAGAATTAAGTGAGCTATGATCTAGAAAACATTCAATGCAGCATGTATCATGTGGCAACAGCATACGAACACTCTTGTGGTCAGGTGCCATTGAGTTGGTCCCAACCCATAGCAACCCTATGCACAACAGAACAAAATGCTGTCCAGTCCTGCGCTATCTCCACAAGTGTTTTGATGCTTGAGCTATGGTCGAGGCCACTGTGTCGATCTGTCTTGTTGAGGGTCCTCCTCTTTTTTGGTGCTGCTCTCATTTGCCACAGGTGACGTCCTTCTCCAGGGACGGGTCTCTCCTCACAACATGCTCAAAGGATGTGAGGCGACGTCTCACCAGCCTTGCCTCTAAGGACAGTTTTAGTTTTATAATGATTAGTAGGTAGCAAAATGAACTTAGTTGCAATAAAGGCCCAAACATGACAAAGAATGGTCCTTAGGACCCTTACTTCTAAGTGAGTGAAAAGCAATTGTAAGTGAAAGATCCCACCTCTGTCCATGCATCCAGTTTTTTCTTTCATTCATTTATTCTTCAATGAGCATGCACTTGGGAACAAAAACATGTGCTGCCTGGTGTGCAGAAAGCTATAGGTTACAGTGAAAGGCCAAAATCCATTGCCACAATCCCCACATGGATGAAGCGCCTGGAGAATCCACTCTGACCATTGACGAGAGATGTGCTTAGCCTTGCTATCAGAGTGTCATGGAAAGCAGATTAATACAGATGTAATTAGGTGAAAGCTTAACACATTATCATTTTTTCTACCTTTTGAATCATTTAAGCTGTGTTTTCTTGTTTTGTTTTGTTTTTGCAGTGAAAACATTTTATAGCCAGAATTCACATATGCATCTGCTTGACTCCATTACACCAATATGCTCAATATAAAGATCAAAGACTTTAGTCATTAATGTGAGAATGTTATTTTTCAAGTTCTACTGGCACCTGTGTTAAAACTAATTTCGGCTTTCTTTGGAATTGAGGTATTTCTGTGTTCTCTTGTCTTATTGTTGTTGGAGGGTTGTATATTTTCCTTACATGAAATCCAGGATAGGTAAATCTATAGAGACGGTAACTAGATTAATAGCATGGAGACCTGGTGGAACAGTGATTACATGTCAAGCTGCTAACCATAAGGTCCATAGTTCGAAACCATCAACTGCTCTGTGGGAGAAAGCCCAGGCTTTCTATTCCCATAAAGAATTACAGTCTCAGAAAGCCACCGGGGCAGTTCTACTTTATCCTGTAGGGTTACTGTGAATGGAATCAACTTGATTGCAGGGAATTTTTATGATGGTTATGGAACAGGAGGTTACAAGAATGAAGAAAATGTTATAAAATTGTGTGTACAAATCTTTTTACTATGTCTAAAATATTGAATTGTATGGTCTATGAATTATATGTCAATAAAAACTATTAAAAGTAGAGAGGGGGGAAAAGAAGAAGAAGAAAATGTGCTGAATGGCTCCAGTTATAAATGCAATCATTTCAAAGAGGCAAGGATCACTGTGAGCTGGGGCAGTCAGGACCATCCTAATAAAAGACATTAAATCCAGATCATGTCTTCAGGGATGAACAGGAAAAAGCAGGGCCACAAAGGAAAGGTTCTCTCTAAAAGGGAGCGGGAAAGAAGTGGCCAAAATTGATCAAGTCCACAGGTAAGGCTGTCACGCGCCCGAAGAGCAGGCAGCTCATTCATCTTAGAACACCCACCACCACCACCACGAGAGATGGCACAAAAGAGGTGACCAACATATGCTTATTGAATGAATGAATGAAAAACTTATATGATTAGACATTGTGCTGTGAGGCATGTTTCCTTACCCACTCCTTTGGATTCTAAGATTTATTTGAATAAAAATAACAGTGAGGTAGGGTGTGCCCTGTGAGGCAGGCTCAAGTATCATCCCCTTTAACTCTAGGTCTCCCTCTGAGAAATGGAAAAGTAGCATTGTTACTATTCCCATTTTGAAAACCAAAATTTGGATTTTAATTCAAAAAGAAGAAAACATAGGTACTACCAACCTGATCATTTGTTAGCAACTAAATTTGACACATAACTGTTTTTTATTTTATTTATAGAATAAAATATTTTTATTTTTGATAAAAATAAAAACATTTCTGATAATTTTTTATTTTGTTCATAGAAACTTAATTTAGAAAAGAGAGCATTAGAAAATTGCATCTTGGATAAAATAATGGTTTCAGTGTTAATGATTTTCCCACTCCCACAAGAATATAATCATGGAAAAAGAAATAAAATAAACACAGTATAAATATATATGTATATATAAACCTAAGGGAAAAAGAGTTGGTCCGTTTTCCACTATTTAGAAACATAAGAAATAGTCTATCTGTTTTGGCACCACATTATATGGTTTGTTTATTCTAAAATGCCAAGATTTTTTTCTAGAATCCCATAAAACCGAAGGTTATAAGAATGGATATACTTCAAAAATAGAAAGTGAAAAGCCTGAGAGTGATTAAGATTTTTAAATAGTATGGCTGATTTTAACTAGGCCTATATGATCAAAGACAAATCCATTTGAGCATAGGTATGAATAATAATGCAACATTCCCTAATAGCAATAGTTCTGGCCAGTATTTTCTTGATGTAATTTTAGAGAGGTACAGTAGAAAGAGAATGTGTGGCACAATAGTAAACTAGGCACCAATTAAAATTCAAACACTTGGCTGAGCTTGCAAAAAAAAAAAAGGAGGGAAAATTCCCCAGGTACAAAAGGCAATGAGAGAACAGACAACCAGAGAGGAACGTATATAATAAGCTAATAGGGAAGTAGTTGGGGGAGGTGAGGATCAACTCTTTAACAAGTAAGGGTTTGGATTGCAATGCTCATTCACTTCGGCACACAAGACAAAGCCTCCGGCAAGGGGGAGAGGAAATTTCAAGTCCTCTGCGACACCTGTGCATAGCGGGAGCAGTAAAAGGCTGTGATTGCAGTGAAAGGACTAATAAACTTGACCCACTGGCCAAGACCCACTGGCTGCATCTCTGAGAGCAATACCCCTGGTGTTACTCTCAGAGAGCAATAGCCCCGGTGTTAATCTCCTAGAATTTAGAGCCAATCTTCTGCCTAATAAAGACAATTATAGTACAAATTTATTTCACCTATTTGCTGTGGAAAGCTTCAATGCAATACATTAACATCAAATAAAAATGAAGTAAAACTACCAGTTATAAGCAAAGCTCGAGGAAGCAAATTCAAAACTATACTAAACAATCGAGGGTTGGATACTAAAATTAGTGGAAAAAATTTGAGGAGAATTGATTTGCATAGTCTCATCTAACAGGAAATTTGTTTACTACAAAAGGAGAGACCTTAAGTTTACAGGGGTGAAATCTGGGAGACACCACCCTAGTCAAGTGATCTGAGTCTGAATATGGACAACATAAACCCCTGGATGTGATGTATGGAAAAAACACGTGCCATTGTTTCTGTGGTATTCACCTGAGTACAATCATGAGAGAACATGAGAAAAACCAAAATGGAGAAGCAGTCAACAAAATAACAGATCAATACTCTCCCAAAGTCTCAAAATCATGAAATATAAAACTTTCCAGAAAGGCAAAGCTGAGGAACTGTTACAAACAATGGAAAACAAAGCAGAAATAATAAGTAAATAAAATGTAGGATCCTGAATAAGATGCTAGAAAAGAAAAAGAACAATGTGGAAAACTTGGTAAAATTCATGTAAGATTTTTAGTTTGCAGTTCTGTACCAATGTACTTACTTACTCTGTATGCTGAGCAAATAACCCAAGAATCTGGACTATGTCGGGGGAAATGCAGCATCAGGATTGGAGAAATTCTCACTAATAATCTGTGATACACAGATGACACCACCTGGTTTGCTGAAAGTGAAGAAGATGTGAAGAACTTACTGATGCAAAACAAACACTGGTCATCAGTATGGATTACCTCTTAATAAAGAAAACAAAAATCCTAACAATTTGACCAATAAACAACATCATGATAAATAGAGGCTCAAAGCTTGAAATTGTGCAGTAAAATTGTGCATTTTACTTGGATCCATAATAAATGATCATGGAAGGAATAGTTAAAAAAATCAAATAACAACATACAATTTTCTTCTAGTTCATAAATGCTTCCCCTCCCCCACTATCATGATCCCAATTCTACCTTACAAACCTGGCAAGACCAGAGGATGTACACTGGTACAGATAGCAACTGGAAACACAGGGAATCCAGGGTGGATGATCCCTTCAGGACCAGTGTGTGAGTGGCAATACTGGGAGGGTGGATGTAGGGTGGGCTGGAAAGGGAGAAAAGATTATAAGGAGCTACATATAACCTACTCCCTGGGGAACAGATAACAGAAAAGTGGGTAAAGGGAGATGTTGGACAGTGCAAGAAATGACAAAAAATAATTTATAAATTATCGAGGGTTCATGAGGGAGGGGGGAGTAGGGAGGGAGGGGAAAATGAGGAGCTGATCTCAGGGGCTTGAGTGGAGAGAATGATGAGGCAATGTTTTGAGAATGATGAGGGCAATAAATGTGCAAATGTGCTTTACACAATTGAAGTATGTATGGATTGTGATATGAGTTGTATGAGCCCCTAATAAAATGATTTTAAAAAATCAAATAACATTGTATTGAGCAAATGCACTTTGTAAAATATTAAAAAGCAGGAATGTTTCTTTGAGTACTAAAGTCTGGCACAAATCATGTCATTTGCTATGGCCTAAGATGCATGTGCATGCTAGACAATAGGAGCCATGGTGGTATAGTGCATTACCATTGAGCTGTTAACATCAATGCCAGCAGTTCTAAACCACCAACCACTCCATGGGAAAAATATGAGGCTTTCTACTACTGTAAACACTTATGGTCTCAGAAACCCAGCGAGGTAATTTCCTCCTTCCTATAGGGTCATTATAGAGTCAAAATTGACTCTATCGCAATAAGTGTTTTTAGAGTTTGGTTAAAGACTTAATAAGGAAGATCAAAGAAGAATCGATGCATTTGAATTATAGAACTGGTGTAGAATATTGAATGTACATCATGGGCTGCCAGAAAAAACAAAAATTTGTGTTTTCTGACATCTTTAGCAATGACACATCAGACAAAGGCCTTATTACTGAAATGTACAATGCTCTGCTAGCTTCCAAAAAGAAAAAAACAAAAGTAGTTGCCCAATTGAAAGGTGGGCAAAGGACCTGAACAGAAGTTTCACAGGGGCAAAAATCCGAATGGCCAACAAACAGAAAATGTTCCTGATCTTTAGTCATAAGAGAAATGCAAATAAAAACAACAATGAGGTACCACCTAACACCCTCAAAGATAGCCCAATTCAAAAAATCAGAAAGCAACAAGTGTTGCAGGGGCTGTGGGGAGACAGGAACTCTCATCCACTTCTGGTGGGACTGTAAGTACGTACAGCCACTATGGAAATTGATCTGGCGATACCTAAAACAGATGGAAATTGAGTTACCATACGACCCAGCAATCCCCCTACTGGGCATATACCCAGAAAAGGCAAGAAACAGAGCACGGCCAGACATCTGTGCTCCAATGTTCATCGCAGCACACTTCACAAGTCTAAGGAGTGGGAAAAAAACCCAAATTTCCATCAACTACGAGTGGATTAAAAAGCTGTTGTATATACATACAGTGGAGTACTATACATTACTAAAAAACACTGATGAACATATAAAGCACATCGCTGCATGGGAATAACTGGAAGAAATCATGCTAAGTGAAGTAAGCCAAGCACAAAAGGACAAGTACAACATGAGTCTGCTGAGGCAAGCTTTAAAAAAATGCAAATGGGGCATAGGGAAAAAGCTAATGGATACAAACATTCCTGGGGTGAGGGAGGACCAGGTAGTATGGCAGCTACCAGACCAAATCCAGGGATACATATGGTAGCCAACTAAAAGGGAGGTGAGGAAAGGAAAAATATATAGATATATAATGGGGTAGTGGGGATATAGGGCACTAACCCACATGAGGGGGGGGTATTGTTTATATTTCCACAGGAAAAGAGAGACCAATCTTCAACCCAGTGCTCCAAGATGTGAATGCAATATGGAAGCATGGAGTAGGGAACCAGTGGAGAGGTCTGAGGGGCCAGCCCCAATCCCAACTACGTGGACACCTGCTCCTCCCCCCAGAAGAATTTATTTCAGAGGATGGCACTGAATCTGTAGCTCAGAGAGAGGGGCATCTGATCAGAGGACATGGGAGCAGATAAAGGGAGAGGAGCAAAGAGCGGAGCACATCCCCGCCCACCAGGACTTGAGGATGATGTTCCAGATTAGAGTAGCCAGTCCACAGAGGAGGACCACATGGCTGGCCCAACTAAGACATGATGCCCCTCACTGACCCATAGCTCTACAGGGGACAACACTGGAGATGCAGTTTTGGAATTGCGCCTGATCTGATCCCTCCACACCGAGGCAGAACAATAAAGGGGTGCAACAGAACAGCAAGGGAACAGAGCGGCAAGGTCCCCAGGGAATGCCAAAGGTGGACTTTGGGGTAGAGGCTTGGTGCCTCAACATACTGGACTGGAAGACACTCCTAAAGGCCAATAAACAGTCCTTGAACTAACTACAAGCTTTCCTGTCTAGTGTTTTATTTTGTTTTTGTCATTGGTTTTTTTTGTTGTTTTATTGTATATGGTTGCTTGGTTTTGCTCTGTCTTGTTTTTGTGCATGTTATTATCTCTACAGTTCTGTCTAAATAAGATAGGCTGGATGAACAATCTGGAGGAGAAAACAATGGGACCGACAGTTCCAGGGGACATGGGAGAATGGGAGGTGGGGGGAAAGGTAGTGGTGTTAACAAACCCAGGGACAAGGGAACAACAAGTGATCCAAATCGGTGGTGAGGAGGGTGTAGGAGGCCTGGTAGGGCGTGATCAATGGTAATGTAACCAAGAGGAATTACTGAAACCCAAATGAAGACTGAGCATGATAATGGGACAAAAGGAAAGTCAAAGGAAATAGAGGAAAGAGCTAGGAGGCAAAGGGCATTTATAGAGGTCTAAATAAAGGCATGTACATATGTAAATATAATTATTTATGAGGATGTGAAAAGAGATCTATGTGCATATATGTATAGGTTTAGTATTACGGTAGCAGATGGACTTTGGACCCCCACTCAAGTACTCCCTCAATGCAAGAATACTATCTTCTATTAAATTGGCATTCTATGATGCTCACCTTCCCGACACAACCACTGAGTACAAAGCGGGTGAATAAGCAAATGTGGTGAAGAAAGCTGATGGTGCCCAGCTATCAAAAGATATAGTGTCTGGGGTCTTAAAGGCTTGAAGGTAAACAAGCAGCCATCTAGCTCAGAAACAACAAAGCCCACGCAGAAGAAGCACACCAGCCTGCATGATCACGAAGTGCCGAAGGGATCAGAAATGCGGCATCATAGAACAAAAAAATCATATCATTGTGTGCTCACATCCCTGATACAAAAACTTAAGACAAATGGGTACATAAGCAAATGAGGCGAAGAAAGCCGATGCTGCCTGGCTATCAAAAGATATAGAATCTGTGGTCTTAAAGGATTCAAGGTAAACAAGCGGCCATCTAGCTCAGAAGAAACAAAGCCCACATGAAAGAAGCACACCAGACCTTATGATCAAGAGTTGTCAAAGGGATAAGGTTTCAAGCATCATCAGAACAAAAAATCTTATCACTGTGAATGAGGTGGGGAGTGCAGAGTGGAGACACAAAGCCCATTGGTAGGCCACTGGACATCCCCTTACAGAAGGGTTGCAGGGAGGAGACAAGCCAGTCAGGGTGCCATGTAGCAATGATGAAACATACAGCTTTCCTCTAGTTCTTAAATGCTTTTCTCCCTCCCCCCACTATCATGATCTGAATTCTACCTTACAAATCTGGCTAGACCAGAGGATGCACACTGGTACAGATAGGAACTGGAAACACAGGGAATCCAGGGCAGATGATCCCTTCAGGACCAATGGTGTGAGTGGCGATACTGGGAGGGTGGAGGGAGGGTGGGTTGGAAAGGGGAACCGATTACAAGGATCTCCATGTGACTTCCTCCCTGGGGGATGGACAACAGAAAAGTGGGTAAAGGGAGATGTCGGACAGTGCAAGATATGACAAAATAATAATTTATAAATTATCGAGGGCTCATGAGGGAGGGGGGTAGGGTGAGGGAGGGGAAAAACTGAGGAGCTGACTCCAGGGTCTTGAGTGGAGAGCAAATGTTTTGAGAATGATGAGGGCAATGAATGTACAAATGTGCTTTACACAATTGATGTATGTATGGATTGGCATAAGAGTTGTATGAGCCCCTAATAAAACAATTTAAAAAACAAAAAAGTGTGTTTTCTGAGTTCTTTAAAAAGAGATTACCTCCATCCTCCTGACCAGGACAGGGAGGTGCCATCTCCCTGAGGAGTTTAGCTGGTCATGTGCTCCAAGGAGAACTCAGTGCTAGTACTGGGGGTCATATGGTCATGAGTGATGCCCTGACTGCCTTGAGGAAGCTCCTAGACCAATATTGTAAGCTCCTCTGCATTATGCACTGCACATGCCCCACTCATGGTCCTGATTCTACTCTTGGAGTCCCACCAGTAACTATGTTGTACTGACTTGTCACCGTCCACATTTAGGTGACAGTTTACTCTGGTCTCCTATGTCCTTAAAAGCTATGTAGTGTAGCACACCTTTGGATGCCTATAACCTCGTGCTAATGGTCTCTCTCATCATGGTAAGTGTCTGAAACTGTACTGTCCGTGCACTATTTTAGACTTAATAAATGTCCTGTATAAGAAAAAAAAGAGGAGGAAGAAGAAACTGATGGGTCCCAAAACTATGGTACTTCACCACTCTTTAGATCTGGACTAATCAACCATTCAAGATCAGAAGAGCAGCATATTACCCAAGGACGAAGTTCACTGGTATAGGAAAAAAGAAGGAATAGAAACAGGAAACGCTAGAAGGAAGTTGGATGAGAGATGGTAGATTGAGGGGATTTCAATATGTAAATTGAGATGAAATACAAAGAAATTGTTGAATGTAAAATTTATGATCTGTTCTACAAATCTTCACATAATTCACAATAGATTTTCTTTCAAAAATCTCTCTGGGAAGGAATATAAGCAGGATGCTCCTTTGAAGCAAGAATAGTGACAGTTCCTCTTGTATACTTTGGATATCTTCTCAAGAGGAACTAGTCCCTGGAGAAGGATATCATGTGTGGTCAGCCAAAGAGAAGACTCTCGATGAGAGGGAACCACACAGTGGCTGGCTGCAGCAATAGGCTGAAACGTAGCAGTGGCTGTGTGCATCCGTCTGCTGTACACGGGGTCATGATGAGTGAGAAGTAACGCCATGGTTCCTAACAACCATCACCGCCAATGTGAACTTCCCTCCAGTGGTTCCATTCCTCCTTTTGTCTTAACCCACTGGACTCTGTCCTTGGGGAAACACTGCCCTGCTGATCTTGATATTTGGATGATATTGAAAGATGTTTCATTCTGTTGTACATATGATCACTATGGGTCGGAACCAACTTGATGGCACCTAATAACAACAACAATGTAAGACATTAACATTAGGCGAATCTGGGTGAAGGGTTTATGGGACCTGTCTATACTATTTTGGCAGCTATTTTAAAGTCTAAATTTCTGTAAGTTCAAAATACAAAGTGTGGCTAAACATAACAACAACTACTCTGAAAGAAGAAGCAAATGGCAGAGAAACTTCAGAGGGCACAGAAACCAGGAATAAAATGGGGAAAATACACGATGAGTGAGAAGTGTGAGAGCCAGAATATATAATGGAAGGATTCGAATTTCTAGCATAATAAAACAAAAGTCAGTAAAACACTATGAAATTATCTTAGAAATTATTAGAGATCATTATATAAGAACAAGTTGACACAAAAAAGAACAGACATGTGGTTTTTAAAAACCATACAGAACATAGGGAATTGGAAAAACAGTCATTTAATTAAATGAATACATTCAACTCAATTGAAAGCAGAATCAATGAACCGAAAGACAGATTTCAGGTAAATTTTCAGAATGTAGACTATAATGATAAAGAAATGAAGAGACTCTTCTGGGGACACACTGTAGTGGGCTATCCTACGATACAGCCTTAACAAAACTAGGCTATCTCAACCCCCAAATCATAGAATTGCTTGCCTTTATACAAAGAAGGTTGGGAACGCACCCAAATCTCCATGTGGCATATGCCCAGGCCGACTTCCAAGGGTCCATGCTGTGAGACCTAAAGTTCCTATGAGTTTGTCCAAACTTTAATAAACACATGTCACCAGGGCCTGTGGGGGTTCCGTATGGGTTAAATGGGTCTGAGACAGGCTTCAGTATGCGTTCCATAGTGAGGAACAGAAAATTGTGGTGAAAGTGTTGACGGCACAAGCACAGTCAGAAAAAGCTAAATAAATGCAAAGGAAGCTTTTATGAATAATAAACAAATGGGGAAAAAAGAAACTATAAGCGATTAAAGACATGGGGAAAAGATAAGCTTTACAGAGGGCTCCGAGACAAAAGGAAGAGATTGAGAGAATGGATTAAAGCAACTATCTGAAGAGCTGATAGCTCATAATAATTTTCAAATAAATGAAGTATCAATAATTCCAATACCTACTGTAATACAACTGCAGAACATCAAAGGCAAAGGAAATAGGGGAAGGGGGAGGCATGGCCACAAGTAAACACCATTTCTATAAATAAGAAACTTAGCAACAACTACAATGGAGTGCAGAAGACAAGAGAATAGTATCTTCAAAAAGCCAAGGGAAAATAACTGTCGAGCTAGAATTATTTACTCAGCTAAACTTCAAAAGTAGGAGAAAAACATATTTCAAAATAAAAGTTGATTTCCAGAGTCACAAAGCAAGTCTAAAATATATCAAAGAACCAGGATTTTCCTACAAAGGACAAACACATTAACATTAAAGTCATATATTCATTCTCATTATTCATAGATTTTGTACACCACTCTTCACTTAGTGATCATCTCATTACCTGACAGTTCAGATGCACAGCAAAAGGAAAATATCTGTTATTGGCCATTTGCGTAACATATTAGTCTTTGGAAACAAATCACGTCGATAAGGAAGACATGGGCATATATTTGTGCATTCCCCTATTTATTTGCTAAAATTGAATCAACACATAGGATGCTTTCCTGGTCATCAGAATCACACAGAGTGCTGAATATTCAAATCACCCAAGATGCAGTTTCTCAGCTGAGCTCAAACAAGCTTCGTTTCCTATTCATTAATTCAGTGTTCACGGTAACTTTATAGACCATAACTACCAATATTAATAAGAATAACCGGTGTTTAGGGAGCAAATTAAAGTCTGAAGTGCATTTCTTAGATGATAAAGACTGAATATCAGTTAAACAAATGTCCAGCTAAAGAAATCAGAATATAATTACATAGAAAGTACAAAGGAGATAATAAAAAATTGAGATCAGGGATTACTTAAACAGAAAACAAAGTAGCAGAAAAAAATTTAATAAACTAAAACTCTGGTTCCTTTAAAAACTGATGAAATAATAAGAGTAAATCTGATAAAAGAGCAAAAGAAAAACTGAAGAAAATACAGTAGGCACAGATCAACAACAGGACTATAAAATAAGATATACTATATTCGTAGATGGGAAGTCTCTGCTTCATATTGACAGAAATTCTGCCTCAAATTTAATTCCAGCAAAAATCTATACAGGTTTTTAATGAAACAAGAACAAATGGTCAGAAAACTAATATGGAAAATTACAGACCTAAGAATAATCAGAACAAATTTAAAAGGAAAATGAGGACTTACTCTGTCCTATATAACGATTTATTGCAATGCTATAGTAATGAATTAAAACAGGCGAGACTGGCTTAGTGACAAACAAACATCAAAATAGAATGAATGCAAGATTTTGACATATGCCAGATGTGTTAACACAAATAACTGAGAGAAAAGATTATTCAATATAAGGTATTAGGACTGGCAATCCATACAAAAATATACTAAAAAGCAGTCCCAAACCCACTCCTGTTGATTTAATTCCAACTCATACTGACCCTGTACAGAGTTCTGAGTCTGTAAATCTCTTAGTGTGGAGAACCAGAGACTTTGCAGTTAACAACCAGTGCTTACTGCAAAGTGCTACCAGGGTTCCATATGAGAAAATATATTTGCATAGACAAAATAATATGAAATTTCAAATCTGAAAATAAAAATATTGAAATGAAAATTTTGAAACAATGTGAAAAGCAAATGTTGCAACTTATGGACAGAAACAGAGACGAGTGTCTTCCTACACATGAGGTATATATAATTTCTTAAGCAGGATGCAAACTGTACCAACCACAAAGGAAAGAAGAATAAATGCAATTATAATTGAAGATGTAAACTTCCAGATTTTAAGACACAATACAGAAAGTACAAAGACAAGTCCAGATGGAATTGCTGTAGCTACCATATGCATATCAGAGAAGATTAGCTTCCAAAATGAATAAAGAATAAGGCAACAACACTGACATCCCAACAGAAAAATGAGCAACATGTACAGTATGAAAATGTAAATTGGTGTTTCTACTTTAAAGAATCGTCTAACAATTTTTAGTTGAGTTGCAGATATGGACTCACTGTAATCCCCCTTCCAGTATCTAGCAATTCTAGCTTCTAGAAAAGCTCTAGACACGCACAAGGATGTTCCCTCACAGCCGTTAGTAACAGCAAAAGAGATTTCCTTATGAAGAAACTGAAAATCTACTTTACTCATAAAACTGAAAGTACAAAAACAATACACACATTGAGACATGGAAATACCTCAAAAGCCTAGGTTGATTTTAAAGAATAAGTTGCAAAAGCAAGTCATTAGGCATATTTTAAATGTACAATATATTATCAATGGCTTATGGCTAAGAATACATGTAGAAAAGAGTCAGAAAGGAAAAGAGATGCAAGACAGGAAGCTTTAGCTGTATAGCCTATAAAACATTTCTTAGCAAGGATCTAGAATTTTTTCAAAAAAAAGGAAACCGAGATAATTCCAGGAACCCAAGTGGAAAGCGAATTTTGAGAATGACGAGTGCAGTGAATGTATAATGGTGCTTTGCTCAATTGATGTATGTATGGATTGTGATAAGAGTTGTATGAGCCCCAATAAAAAGATTTATTAAAAAATAAATACATTAAAATTTTTTTAAATAATTAAAAATGTAAAAAAGTTTAACACTAAAAAAAAAATAAAAGATGTGAAATCCAAAAATGTCTTTAGGTGGTTGTTACTAGGTGCCGTTGGCAATCTTATAGAGCACAGTTCTACTCTGACATTCATAGGATTGATATGAATCAGCCACCTTGACTGTAGTTTTTGGCATATAGCTGGTGTTTATCATTGAAAGGGACTTACGCCATTTAGCCAGACTATTCTTGGAAGTGTTTGCAGATGAGAGAAGCACAGCAGCTTCCCAGCAAGCTCTTCACCACCACTGGCCTGACTCTAAGACCATTGGTAAGAGCTCGCCAGAGATTCTCAAGAATTAGAAGCGCTTTAAAGCTAAGCCCTATGAACCCCTCCGCTTCAATGCTTCAGACTGACATCCTCGGGGTTGGATTCTCTGCCTTTGGTAGCATTTTCCTTTAGCTCCAACCCGCCGCTCTTCTGAGAGCTATAAAGGCCTCTATTTATTTCTATACATGATACATCCAGATCACATATACTGACTTCTGTTTCTTTTTAATCTACCTTGACTAACAGTTTAACATCTAACTTGTACAGTGCTCCAGGCTCTTCTTTCCAGAAGCCCTCCCCACTAGGAATCCTAGCATCCTGTATATCTTTACAAGGTCTTATGCTCTGTATAAGTCTCACTGGTTCAAAATTCACACCCAAGAGTATGTTATCATTTCCTCTTGTAGAGGAGGTATGGTATGGCGGAAGACCAATGGAGTCCTAAAAGTGAAGTGTCCTGGGTTAAGTCCAGGTTCCATGACTTTTATACTATGGGGCCTTGACCAAATCAACTATGCGAATCTCACTGTACCTTTCTTTTTTCAATCTTGAAAGTTAAGATGGCATTCTAAATAACCTTCCCAGGGAACTTAGCCCCAGAGTGGCATGCAGTGTGTCTTGGGCCCTATAAATTAATTTGGAGTCCTCCCAATTCTCTCCGTGTTGACAATGAGGAATTTTTAATACTGCAGAAGGCAAGACTATAGCTTCTGGAAAATGTATATGACTATACTTCTTTCAATCAGTTTATTTGAAGAGTGTGTAGCTTTGAGAGAACACAGGAAGGCCAAGACTCAACAGGCTGGGGAATCTAGGAGACAGTCTCTGCACAGTTCATCTTTCCAACGTGGGAGAGTGGGAGCTGTCCGTTCTCCAGTGCCTTTTGTATATTGTCTAAAACTAGCATACCTGGACTGGGAAGGAAGGACTTTTAGCCTGGGGTTTTGTCCACACAAATTAAAGATCAGAGCATATGTGTAATCTAGGTGTTTTGTGAAGCCTATGTGTAATATTAGGCGCTATGGTAGTGTATTAGCTAGCTTTGAACTCGTACCCAGAAGGTCAGCAATTTAAAACCCATTAGGTGTTCTTTGGGAGAATGATGAGGTTTTCTACTTCCATCAAGAGTTACAGTCTTGGGGCAGTTCGACTCTGTCCGACAGGGTCACTATGAGTCAGCATTGACTTGGTGGCAGGGGAAGTGAAGCCCCAGAGTGATGATTAGTAAAGTTCTGTAACATAAAATGACAATTATATCCCTAAGGTGAACCAGAGAAATATATGCCCATAGATATGCGAATGGAGCTTAGAGCCACAATCTATGGGCAATTTATTTCACATGGCATGGCCCAGCTTGATGCTTACCCTCATGTAGAGATAGGTGCTACAACACAGTACGGTGAAGAAACTAAATGGTGCCTGGCTATCAGAAGGAATAGCATCTGGGATCTTAAAGGCTTGTTTTCAAAGAAGCAGCCATCTAAGTGAGGCATAAACTAAGTCCACATGGAAGAAGCAAATCAGTCTCTGTGATCCAAGAATCCAAATCTATAGGAGGGAATGCTACCAAAGCTTAGATTATGAATACCTACTTTTCAGGAAGCTATGGGTGACAGTGGAAGCCCAAAATCCATTTGCAGGATCCCCACATGGATTAAGCCTCTGGTGAATCCCCTCTGATATCAGCTGGGGGGTTCTGAATAGCCCTGCTATCAGACAGTATTGTAAGTTGATAATGGCACATACGTTAGGTTACAATGTAATATCTTATCATTTGATCTCCTTTTTGAGCCATTTCGAAGCTGTTTCAGTTTAAAATTTTTGAAAAAATGAAGGGGAAATGCATGTAGATTAAGCCCCTGGTGAATCCACTATAGCCATGGATGAGGGATATGACTAGTCTTATTATCAATCAGAATGCATTGGAAAAAGAATTGTTGCAGATGCAGTTAGGTTACAATTTAACGCCCCATCATTTGATCTCCCTTTATGATCTATTTAAAAGCGTTACAGTCTTTTAATATTTTCTTTCTTTTCAATCGAGGTTTGTATCTGTTATACTTTGCTACTGTTGTTAGTTTTGGGTTTTGTTTGAAAGGTGTTCCTGTATGTGAAATCCAAGATAGGTAAATCTATAGAGATAGTAAGAAGATTCATGGTTCCTTGGGGTTATGGCAGGGGAAGTTGGGGGAAACGAGAAGCTAATAACGATGAGTACAGAATGAAGAAAATGATCTAAAGCTGTGGTGATGTCTATAAAACTCTTTCCAATGTGATTGAACTACTGAAATGTATGATATATGAATTATATGCCAATAAAACTTTTGATATAATAGTTTGCATAATTTTTTGTATAATATATTTTTAAATACAGTTACAGTCTAGGAAACCACAGAGGCAGCTCTATCCCACTCTACAGGGCCACTATGAGTCAGAATTGACTCAATGACAATGAGTTTGTTTGTTTTGTTATATGTCATCTTGGCGTTTGGTAGAGCCATTATTGTGAGACTATTCTGCTAGTACAATGTACTGAATTAGCACTCTGCTGGGCAGTGAAGAATACTGCTTCCATTTCACATGTTTTCTGGGTTGATGTTGAGCAACTGTTCTCAGTTGCCAGTTCCTAAGATTCTTGTGCCATTTAGGTAATGGTGGTGATATTGACATCTCTCATTACTTGACAATACAGCAGGCAACTGACTACACTGCTATTGCATGCAAGGAGCTCCCTACCCCATAGTATTCATATAGCTTCTGTATTTTAGCAGGATAGGTCGTATATTTTGGCCAATTGATTATTTATTCTTCCAAGTTTGGGGATTTACTCCTGTTAAAGGCAAGTGTTTCTGCCACTCTGCAGGAGAAAGGTGGGTCTTTCTCCTCCTGTTAGCAGCTACAGTCTCAGAAACGCACAGGGGCAGTTCTGTTAGCTTCTATAGGGTTGCTATGATTTGGCATCGACTCAATAGCTGTCAGTTTGGTTGGTGGTTTTTTTTTTAATGAGCCATTCAAATCTGATATGTGTTAGATTACTAAGAAGCGAGCTGAGGCAGCAGCAGACAGAGTACTGCAACTGTGGGTGGAGAGGGAGAGGGGTTAGGACGGAGATGAAGGCCGTTCAGAGGAGTGCCGGGAGGTGCCCATGCTAAAATATGCTCAGTCTGAAACAGTGTACATGTTAAGCATGGCTCACTCATGTAATATCTAGCAGAGACACAGTCTTTCCAGCTATCTTCAGACCTGGAAGCAGAAAGGCCAAGGAAGGAGCAGTGTGCTAGTTCTTTCTATGGAAGTATCTCATCTCTAGGTATGATGCTGGACAAGAATTCCCTGCCACCCTGCAGAGTGTAGACATCAACTCCTGAGCCTATGGCATAAGAGAACGTGTTACCAGCTAGGGGCAATTTTCCATACTAGGGTACATTTGGTAATAATGTCTGGAGATACTTTGGAGTGTCATAAATGGTGGAGACATGCTACTGGAATCAAGCAGACGGAGGACAACAATTTGGTCAAGTGTTCTACAGTGCAAACGGCAGCCTTGTGTCTGGACAAAGTATTCCTCGGACCTAAGTGTGAAGAGGGTCAAGGTTGAAAACGTTTACAAGTGGCAACAAGCTCACAGATTCGTAACTGTACTGTTGGTGTAGATTGCTAATGACAGTGAGTTGCTTTAAAAATCAAATATGAGAATTTCTTCCTAGGGAAAAGATAGAATAAACTTGTTCTAGCCTCTATCTCCAAATAATTACAGCTAAAAACTTTGGACAAAATACAAGAGTAACTTCCATGGGATTCTGAAAATAAATAATATGCAGATAATAAAGAAAAACTGGTACGGAAAAGATGAGCTTCCAGGATGAGTTTTGTTTGTCTGATTTTACATTTTACTTTGGTCCAAGGGTGAGTTGAAATGGGAAACTGTGTGGCAAGGATCAAGAAGAATTCTGAGCAAAACCAATCTTTCTGGCCAGATAAGGGGGGAGATGGGGGTGATGAACATGAAACAGTAAATATGAGGAACAATCTTGGTTGTCATTCTCTCTCTCTCTCTCTCTCTCTCTCTCTCTCTCTCTCTCTCTCTTTCTCTCTCTCTCTCTCTCTCCTAGTTTTGTGCTGAAGTCTCTCCCAGTCATGAATTTTTACTAAAAGAGTTAAAGCACAAACTCTTAAAACACTAAAATAGAGCACAGCCCTCTGGAATTGGACAGTAGGCAATGTCATGCAGAGTGTGCCCACAAACCCATTTGCAAGGAATCACACTCTACCCCGGGATGTTCAAATCTCATCTTTCTAGCTAGAGGCATAGAGAAGAGGGATGCTTGAGTCAAAAGGAAAACTTGGGAAAGTAAATCCCATGCATGAACAGTAACATGCTCATTCCTAAGACCAAGTACTCCAAACACCCAAAAAAATCACACCCAAAATGTCCTGAACATTAAAATGGCATTAGAATTGGTGAGCACATAAGGAAAGACAAAACTTGTGTTCTGAGCCTGTCAGGTTGATTGTTTAACAAAGAGAGCAGTATCCTCCAGAAGATTGTAACAGGGACAAGGGTCTCACAATAGCATATTCTCAATGTTAGTGATTATGCCCAAAATGATTTTCCATAAATGAACAAGAAAAGTCTGGCCAATTCAAAAGTTAATGTCAATGAACAGAGGCCAATCTCAAGATGATGGAGTTTTGGAATGATCAGAAAGACTTAAGCAGTAATTAGGTAAGAGTGAACACCAAATGAAAGAAAATCTCACTGTAGATATAGAAGCCACACATAAAAACTAAGAAGAGATTTTAGAAATAAAATTTTTAATCTGTGAAATAAAAAAGTTCACTATAGACTAGTTGACTATAAGAATGGAGGTGCCAGAAAAGAGTTAGTGAACTTGAAGCACACCAACAAAAGTGACCTGATCAGGGCAACAAGAAGAAAAATGCACGAAAAAATTACCAGAGCCTCAGAGACTCATGGAGATGATATTAAAAGGTTGAACATGCAAGTTTTTGCAATGACAGAAGGCGGGGGGAGTGATCAGTGCAAAATGGTTTAGATTTTTTTAAAACTCCCCAAATTTGGTCCAAGGCATACATTTGAAGATTCAAGAAGTTCAGTTTAACCTGGTAAATGCAAAAAAAATCATAGTCGGATAGATTATAATCAACCTACTAAAACCCAAAGAAAGTAGAAAAAATCTTGAAAGCAGCAAAAAATAAAAGTAAAGCTTCATATATGGCAATAAAATTTGAATAAATGTCTACTTATCATCAGAAACCATGAAGCAACATCTTTAAGGTCATAAAAGAGAACTCCTAATTCAGAATTCTACATCCACTCAAATGAAAACAAAATAAGAACATACTGAGATAAAGAAAACTGAAGAATATTTGTCATAGACTGACCTGCTCTGAAAGCATTGCTAATGGAAATGATTCTAGAAGAAAACAGAAATTCAGGACTGAAGGAAAAACAACAGAATGATAAACATTTCATAAATAAGCCATTTTATTCCTCATAAGCTGAGACTCCGGATAGGGCAAGATATGACAAAATAACGATGTATAAATTACCAAGGGCACATGAGGGAGGGGGGAGAGGGAAGGGAGGGGGAATAAAAAGAGGACCTGATGCAAGGGACTTAAGTGGAGAGCAAATGCCTTGAGAATGATTGGGGCAGGGAATGTATGGATGTACTTTATACAATTGATGTATGTATATGTATGGATGGTGATAAGAGTTGTATGAGCCCCTAATAAAATGTAAAAAAAGAAAAGAGGAGAAAAAAATGATTAGGGCAAAGACTGTACAGATGTGCTTTATACAATTGATGTGTATATATATGCATGAACTGTGATAAGAGTTGTATGAGCCCCAATAAATTGTTAAAAAAAAGAAAATGATTAGGGCAAAAAATGTACAGATGTGCTTTATACAATTGATGTATGTATATGTATGGATTGTGATAAGAGTTGTATGAGCCCCTAATAAAAGAAAACTAAAAAAAAAGCAATATTATACATCAGAAAAACATATTTATCTTTAGAAAGATTGTGTGGGATGGGTTACAGTGTATACAGATATGAGAGTAAGTCATAAGCAATTGCTACAAAAATCATAGAAATTTATATTAAAACTATAAAAATGTGAAACTATAGTTTCTATTCTTTTGGAGGTGATGTGTTCATCTTTCTAACCCTCCCGTAAAGAATTCAGCACTTTTTGATTTATACCAAGACAAAATGGCAGGGGTGGCATGCAACTTAATAAAAAGAAAATCTAACATGGCTATATTCATACCAGAGAAAGTAGACTACAGAGCGGAAAAATACCAGATTTAAAAATACTTTGTATAAAGTTGTTATATAATTTTTAAGGGTCAATTTGCCAAGAACACACAGCAATCATAAATAGGTATGCCCCTAACAACTCCATAATATATGAAACAAAACACGCACACGTGGTACCAGAGGTTATTTTCTTAATGAGACACATCCTACAATACCTTTCTGGGCACTGTTTAGAGAGCTTAGCCTCATGCCTCTCAAGCTCTCTCAAAGATTCTGTAGCACACCCAGGATCCCTTTAATACATTATTTCCCTGCTTAACCACTTAGTGCTCACTAAAATACCATTAGGCTGTGACAGAATCAAATCAGAGATCTTTTTAAAATTTTTTTAATTCCCAGACCAGCATGCTTTTTATGACATCATGATACATGTAGTTAATGCTTTTAGAAAAGTTCAAAGTGCTGTTTTCAAACATGTATTGGAGAGATACAACAAATGTTAGAGTATCTATCTGGACCATAACAAGAGAATACAGTTGAAGGCTTTTCATAGCTGCTTTTGGTTTTCCTTTTATTCATATAGATTCACAGACTTGTGCGTCCTTAAAAGAAGCTAGCACATGATTAAAAACACTAATGATGCAGTTAAAATAAAGAGTAACCCATCTAAAGGGAAAACTAATTGCCCCAAATAACTAAGTATGAGATCATTACAATGTTCTATGCACTACATTTACAACCTGATTCCTTGGAGAAAAGGACAATAATAGGGTTGACCATGCAATGTTTTGCAATCTTTGTAGATTGCTAGATCTTTGTCTAGCAATGATACTGTTTATTGTTTTCCACCTTCATGGCCTCCCAGTTTTTAAAGAGCTCTATCTTTCAACATCATCCATTAAATGATGTTTTGAATAACCTTGTCATAGGTAACTGTCTAATTTATTAAAATACCAAAACCAGCTCATAGAGTTTTAGAACTCTTTTCAGAGACTCCTGGTTGTAATTGTCGGGATGAAGGCCTTTCTTTCCCAGTGTCCGTGCGGCACTAGACAGTCTGCTAGGCCAATAACTCTACATGCATTGCCAAGTTCATTCATTGCACAGCTCTTCATAGCGAGTTTTATTATCCTTAGTTCACATATGAACAAAATTTTCAGCAACTTACCCAAGGCCACCACGCTAGGAGATGGTAGAGTTCTACCATCAGTTCTAGCACCAGTTCTACCAAGTCCAAAACCAGTGATCTGATCTATATTATATTATTTCCCTTGGGAAGAATTTTAATTTTTTGAGAGAGAAATTTTTCTAGTGGTTCTAAACCTTCGGAGGAATTTCTTATATGCTCATGGGAAAATGACTATCCTGTAATTGATCATGAGAATCTGAGGAAGAAACTTTTTATGATTTATTATATTCATTGCAGGTTAATTGGACACTTAAGGTATCTGGAGAAAGCACAGGGCCTGTTCTCTGAGAGCATCACCAGAAAGGGAGAGGGAACAAGTACAAAGACAATCAAAACAAATGCAGGCTACATGGTGATGGGTGCCATTGCTGATGGGTAGTTCAAGGGCTCAGAGAGGGAGCCAGAGGGAGGGACTAAAATGTCTTCCATGGCACTGGACCCCTGTTGCTGCTGCTTATGGTTCAGAGTATCTAGGCCCACGTCATGAAGCTTCATCCTGCCCACCTTCTCAACTATCCATGATAATCACCTTGCCAGTGTAGTCCCCACCCTACTCCCTACTGACCTCTACCAAGTAAGTATTCCAAGCGTTTGAGCAAGGCTTTCAGCCCACTCTTAGAAAACAAGTGAATATGAAAGTCCATGAAAATGGATTCAGAGAAACAGTTCCAGCCTAGAGGCAGAAATAATGATACCCATAAGGCAACAAAGAAATGTTCCCTACCCAATCTACTCCTCTTTCCTGAGAACAACCTGTCCCTGTCGAATGACAGTCTATGACACATACTACAGGGAGGTCCACTTGTACACATTAATCCATGGCCAACTATGGCACCTTCTGCAGGAGTAGTTTATTATAGCATAGGTTCATGGACATCCACTCACTGGCCCTAACTGTCTTCCCTGCTATAACCCCGCCTCTGTCTGCTTCAAGTCAGGAAACAATTCAATGCACTAAGTTGAAAAGGGACCTTAGAGACCATGATATGGCCCCAAACAGTGAGGCATAAGTCACAGAGGTTAGTAGGAGTCAGGTCTAGTTTTCCCTTATTCTTCTACAGTCAAAGGTCCTTCCCTGGTGTAAGATAATGAATTACTTACTTATTTGCTGCAAATTTTGCATGGAATGTTCCTTGAGAACTAGGACTGATCATTAAATTATTCGTTAAGCATGTATTTATTGTATTTAGCAAGACCTAGTTATGTGACAAGGAAGTAAAGAGCAACAACTTGAACTGGGGCAGAAAGGGCTAGGAGTAGGCAGTATAAGTAAACCCTGAAGCGCAATCCCTTGCTCATAGTAAAGGCTCAATAAATGATGGCAGTTTCTACCAAAGTCATCTTCCAATGAGATGGAAGTAAAGAGAGATAAGCAAAGTCAGATCATAATTGGACTCACATGATACACTGAGAGCTTAAGGTTTGTATTGCAGACAGAAGGGAGCGTATGGAGGTCTAGGGAGCCAGGACTGCCACGATCTGCTGTCTAAATGGCTCTTCTAACAAATTGGGAGGATGAGAGTGAAGACGTGGAGATTGGCTGTGGCACTCTCATGAGAGTTCAAGGAAATCACAATGAAACCCCAGATGGAGGAAGGGGGAACGTTTCCAGAGATAGTTTAAGAAGGGTAACTCCAAGGGGTAGGTGGTAAGACAAAAAACAGGGAAGAGGAGAGAGCCTTGGAGAGACTCCTGGCTGAAGTGCAGAGGACCAGCAAGATTGCCTTTACTAGGATGAGATCCCAAGCTGTAACTTTAATGGAAGAAGAAAATGAGGTCAGTTTGGGGACCTAAGACACATCTGAGGAAGAGAGGTCCAGAGGAATTCATACACTCAGTACTATAGAAATCAAGAGAAAGGTTTGAACTTGAGAAACTAGTACAAATATAGCCATCCGTAAGTTATACCCCAAACCATCAGTGTTGGATACAAGGTATCCATTCCATTTATACTGATCAACACCCCAGGGAGCCTTTGGATCCCTAGGTGATCTACATCTGAGAAAATAGCCATTGCAAACCCCACTGAGCACAATTATACTCTGACTCACATGAGGTTGCCACAGACAAGAGTCAACTCGACAGCGACTGGTGATAAGTGTTAAAGTAAAGCACAAAACAAGAGAGGGCATTCTGGTGAGGGGACTCAGAAAACATGCACGCACAATCATGTGTTTAAAGAGGAAAAAAATTAGTAGCCACTGAAAATGCCAAGCTGAGAATTAACCTAGGATGTGTGTGTGTGTGTGTGTGTGTGTGTTTGAGATGCAGTGTAGTTGCTTGGTCTTTGCCAAGGGAAGACTGTGAAGAGACACAGGGAGGTCTCGGGTCATGCGCTGGAGATATATGACCGTGTCTGTAGGGTAAGCACAGAGGAGAAGCACATAGGCACAAGCGGCACTGAATATGCTGTATGAATCAGGACATGCTCTCATCTGGATACAGTGATCTATCTCCATAGTGGAACTTCTAAGAATATCGTGTGCACACCGAGTTTGTCAGCACATTTTTTAGCAGTTTTTGTGGTTAAATTAGGTGCCTCGGCTGATATTCGGGTTGACTTATAATCGAATATACACAGTAATTCGAAATCAGTTGCTCTTCAGTTGTGTCCTACTCCTGGCAAGTGCATGTGTGTCAGAGAATTTACTCTATATGGTTTTCTTCGGTGACGGGAAGAATATGGCCAGGCCTTGCTTCCAAGGAGCTTCTGGATAGACTCACATTGACTGTCTGCACCACTCATGGACCTCCCAAGTGCAATTTAAGCAGCCAAGCCCTGGCGGTGTAGTACTTACACGTTGTACTGTGATCCACATGAAAGGCAGTTTGCAAACACCAGCGTTCCACGGGGAAAAGGCTGGGCTTTCTACCCCCATCAGGAGTTAGAGCAGCGGCTCTCAGCCTGGGGGTCACAAACCCTTTGGGGGTCAAAAGGCCTTTCCCCAGGGGTCGCCTGATTCATAATAGTAGCAAAATGACAGTTTTGAAGTGGCAATGAAAATAATTTGATGGTTGGGGGCGTCCCCACAATATGAGGAACTGTATGAAAGGGTTGCGGCATTAGGAAGGGTGAGAACCATTGAGTTAGAGTCTTGGAAACTCAGCAGGGGGAGATATGAGTTGATGGCAATGGCAGTGAGCTTGGTTGGTTTGGTCTGATTCCTTCAGCAAATATGGGTGCAATCTGCTCCCATTGCTAGCTGCTGGGGATACTGTAATGAACAAGAGACTCAGTATTCCTTCTCGTATATAGCTCACACTGTAGCGGAAAACACCCACAAACATACCCACATATACACAAAGCCAGTGCACAGATATCTAAGTAAAATGGCAGGTGATGCTAAATGTTGGGGGGGGGAGTGGGCTAAGAATAGCAGTGGATGATCTGCTTTAGACAGTCCAAAAAAGAACCTCCCTCTCTGGAATTAATCTTTAAGAGGCATTTTAGAGTTTGCCATGAAGGGGAAGGTGGCATGCATTCCAGGCAGAAGGGGCCGTGTGCGCATAGGCTTGGAGGCAGGAAAGTGTGTGAGGTGTTTGAGAAACAGAAAGAGAGCCAAGGAGGCCGAAGCATTGAGCTGGAGGAAAAGAAGTGATGACAGTAGAAACAAACACAGTCGCATCTCACTCGAGCCCCTGTAGGCTGCAGTAAACCTCTGGGTTGTCATTGCACGCATAATGAAAGACAAACCACTGAAGGGTTTCCAAGCCGGGCGTGACCTGGTCTGTTTTCCATCTTAAGCAATTTCTCACTAGTGATGGGCATAATGGGCAGGAAACGGATTCTTTCTGAGCACACAGGGCCTTGAAGCCACCCCTCCAATCCCACTATGTGCTGGCCACTTAGTCCACCCACAATGAGGATCCGGACTCTATCTGCAGAGACCCATTTCCCCCCTTGGATCTCCTTCCTGGCTGAAGTGCTGCCCACAAAGCCCTATAAATTCACTAAAGGGTTTCCGATGGACTGTGAGAGAGTGTTGGGAGAATGAATGCTTTCGCAAAAGGACACAAGAAAATAAAACCCAACCACTCCTTCATTTCGGATGGAAATTTCTTGTTGACCCTGCTTTCCATTAGTCCATGAGCTCAACAATTGCCTTTGCTCTTCACTTTGCCTCCCTTCCTTTTCCAAATGGCCATGAACATGTGTGCTACTGTGAACCATAACAGACAACTGGAAATCCTTATTGAGCCCAGAAGGCTGGGAATTTTAAACAATAAAAATATGTCTTCTGACTGCTTGTCTGCAAAGAACATTTTGAAGACACAATGGAGCTTTATTAACACCAAATGAGCTCTTGGGACACTTTGGGCCAAATGTTGGGCTCCGGGTCACCAGGTAGTGATGCAATCAGCCACTCCAGAAACAAAGTTGGCAGCACCTCCCTGCTGCCCTCTCCTGGGCTCGTTTTCTCCTGTGGAAACCCACATCTTGACTACATCAAGCTAGGTTTACTGTATAGCTTTCAGCCACTATTGTTTGCAAGAGCCAGAATTCTCAGCCTAAGAGAAAGTCCCCTTTGTCTTCCAGCCAAGATTTAATTTACATTCCCCTGAACCCTCCATTCACTTTGTTTGCAGGCTAAAGGCTCTCACAATTGTACTAGGCCCTGAATTTGAATTTCCTTGTGTTTCTGCTGTTTGGAAATACGCCAAGGTCAGCCTGTGGACAATGACAGAATTCAGCGTTACCTTAGGGGAAATCTCTATTGTCCAGGATTTCTTATATCTAACTACTGTTGATATAAATATATATTTTTTAATTCCTGTATTTTGAATGTCTTTCAAAATACCCTTATGTGGATAAGCATACATGTGTACAGATGCACTCATATTGCCTTTTACAGAGTAAGTTTTGTGCCACTCCCAAGATAAATGCTGAAGTCCTAACCCAGTATCTCCAAATACAACCCTGCGTGGGAACAGTTGCCTTCTGTAAAGTAAAAAGAGGTCACACCAGCATAATACAACACGGGTCCTAAACCTAATCGATTCTGAGTTATAAAAAGAGCAAAAGAGACACAGAAAGATAGATGACATATGGGATCATTTACAAGCAAAGAAAGGCCATCAGTCGCTAGAAACCAGGAGAAAAGCTCATAAAAGTAATCCACATGACTGAGACCCCGATTCAGAATTTTAGCTTCCATAATGATAAAATTCTGGAAAGAAATTCCTATTCTCTAAAGCCAACAGGTTGTGGTGCTTCTGATTTGGCAGAAGCAGCAACTAAGATCATCTTTTCTCTGACCACCAGTAAAGTTTTCACTCTTTTTCATTTTCATGATATCCCTAGGCCCAAGAAACGGTACCTCTCCTTTCCCCCAGGTTTTGGAGGCGTGCTCCTAGCTGCATTTCTCCCGCCTTTCTCACTCCGAAGTTCCCAGTTATGGCGTGTGACATGTCCTTCAACACCATGACACACAAGACAATGCGACTGACTTTCTTCTCAGCAATAAACTTGCAAATGTATCAAATTTACTAGAATAAGGAGCAAAATGTGGCCACAAAAATACAAATGTAACAAAATGTCCTTCATTGAAAAAAAAGCAGGAAACTAAATTCAGTGGGGAGAAATTGTTATTTCTGATCGTTGGGAAGGTGAAAATTGATCACTGTTGCAAAAGACTGCTTACCTGAATGTACTATAATCCACCATGTGTGTGTTCTTAGGGTCGACAGAGCTAAGCACCTGCATGACCTCTCTGGATTTTCCTTTTTCTTTCTTAAGCTTTTCTATGGCAAGGTCAAAGTTGCTATATGGAAACTAAAGGGAAGAGGAAAGGAAAGACGTATTTGAATGTGCCCAGCACTTCAGAAGCCCAACTTCTCTGACAGACAGTATATCAGTGTGAAAGTAGTTAGCATGTCTTTACAGAGGGACCTACACTGTGAAGACATGACCAACTTGGGTTCAGTGAAGGTTGGACAATAATTGGCTAGAGCATAGGTTCTAGAACTGAAAGAAATGGACCAAAGGGGCTGGTTCCCTGCTCCAGGAAGCAGTAAACAAACCTTCCTTCCACCCCAACCTCCTCCTCTAACCCCTGAACATCGCTCCAATACAAGAGGGTTTCCAAAGTCTCTGGGGAAAATGTCATTATCTTTCCATTCCATTTTTGAAGCCCCTGCATAGGTGGAGGAACCCAAATGGAAAGAATAGGAATTCAAATAGGATCCATGAACTTCCATTGTTCTCCAGCTATTTAGAGTGGGCCCCCTGGTCAGCAGGCAATGCCCTAACTAACAACAAGGATGCGGACCCCCACGGCAATCCTCTTACATTCATCCCTGGGCTGCTCACTGCACCTGCCCCCACCATGAGTAGGTGTTTGACTTAACAAACACACATCTCCTTCAATCCCGTAAAGCTGACTGATGTAAATAATTACAGCTAACAGATAAAAACGAATGACTAGATTTGAAAATAAAACATTCAGGAGAATTTAGTAAAAAGCTCTATCTTTTATCAGAAAATGATCCAGGTGATTTGCACTTACTGCAGCCCCCCCTGCCACTTTCCACCACTTTCTGCACTTCCTTTCACTTGTTTCCATGATAGCATCTACTAGCTCTTTTCAAACAACTCCTCAGACTGATATTAAAGACTATGTTGACCTTTCTATCTTTAGAATATACCTATTGAGAGTAGTTTTAATATAATGCAGTTTTTACTTGGGATGCTGATACTAGATAATATCCTGCCATGCTTTTATCTTCCCAAAGGGAGAAAGGTCCTTTATAGCTTTAAAAACAAGTATATTTATACACACTCTCTATTTTATAGTAAGCTATAGATTCATGCTCTGTTTGGAAATAGAACCCTGATTTATAACAGCTCTGTTAGCTGAGCTCGCTGTGGACCACCCAGTGGTAAGCATTTCACAAGTACTTACTTGTGTTATCACATCTAATCTTCATAGCAACTCTATGAGATATTAAGTTTTATTAAGTCCATTTTAAAGATAAGGAAATTGAAACTCAAATAAGTTAATATTCTATGATCCCTCAGCTAGTAAGCCTGGCATCAGGTTTCCAAACCAGGCTTGCTGGCCTCCAGAAATCGTAACTGCCCTATTACTTAACTTCTTGCCTGAATTCATTGTTGTTGTTGTTTTAAAAAATAGATGTGGTTCGCAGTTTCACATGAGCCTGAATTCTTAGCATAACATATGAAGATATGGTGTGGCAGGTATAGGGACACCACACCAACCTCACTTCCAAATAGAACACACTGAGAAGAACATTATTAGTAATCAGCCCCCAGTTGCAACTTTTGGAATCCATAAAGAATTCATGCCAAAGGCACAATCTTCCCAGGATGTTTCCAATCAATAAGTGGGTACTAGAGTAGGACTTCTTCGATGGACAGCCTTTGACGTGGGGCTCCACATCAGTCTGGCTGCAACTTTCTCAAAACCACACTGCAGCCTGTGGCGATCCCTCGCTACCTTCCTACCATGCATCCTGGATCCTGGTCAGAAGGTACTCCTTGCCCACTCCTACTCTTTCTCCCCCTTTAGGCTTCATGCCGCCCACCGGTAAATCTCTTGCATGTTATGTTCTGACTTGGTATCTGCTTCTCCCAGGGCCCAATCTGACAAAGGTGTTGTCGTACACACACACACACACACACACACACATCTTAAGATATTAACTCGGACAATTATATAAACTTATTTCAAACGAAGAGCTTCAGGCCACACTCTTTTAGCTCATCATTGCCAACCTCTCCTTGACTTATTCAGACCTCAGGCGGCCACTATTATGGAGAGTTGCAATCACAGCAACTCTTGGGTCCCTTTGGGGCTTCTGTTTGTTCAGGTCTCAGGCTTCCCTGTTGGCTGGTGCCAATTAACTGGGATGGCACAGTGTGTGTCACCAGATTCTCTTCCTTTCCTAGAGTCATTGGATTTCTTTCTGAAAACATTGTCAGCATCAGCAGAAAACCCAGGAAACCTGATTCAACCCTGGGCCTGCCTCCTGCCTGTGCCTGGAATCCGTGATACTGGGCAGTGGAGAACCCAACGTGTAAACAGAGTAGACAAGGACCTGGCCTCTGTGGCAGGAACCTGGGGCCAAGTTGCGCTGATCCATTATTCATGCCCACATGTGTGAATGCACAATGTAAAACCAGTGGAAGATGAAGAAGGAAAGGCATTTGAAGAAGAAAAACAAAGAGTGCGTAGTGGCGAATTCCAGAAAGTAAATTTACCTTATTTGGATAACCCTCCATGTAGTTTAAGGTGTATTCATCAGCATTGAGCAAATGGAATATGTAGCCATTCACGTCCACTCTGGCACCGACGTACAGTTCCTCCGGCTGTATATACTTTGATGGTTCACTTTTAAAAACCTCCTGTCCGGGCTTCTTGACGCGAAGTCTTTTTAAGAATTTCCCACCAATAAACCCTGTGGATGCAACAGTTAATGAGTAGGCTGTGACACGGGAGCATGACTTTCCTTCAGAGATGCTTCACCTCCCAAGGCTGTGCAGCTTCTCTGTGAACTCACATGGTCTTGCTTTCTTTTTAAAAATAATTGCCTTGTGGTACATATATGCAAGGGGACTTCAATACATTTGCGGACAAATTTCATTATCCTACAAACTATTTGAAGCCCCCTTAAGATATACAGCAAAACCTTTGCTATTTGAGTATTTTGACACCTACAATTCAGTGGCATTGATTATATCCAGCACACTGTGCAACCATCCCCTCATTCTCAGGGTTAAGGGATGAATGAGACAGTGGGTACAGCAATACAATTTTCCTATAGGTATGCTAAAGGAACTTAGTGGGATGGCAATCTAGCCTCTGCTTTCCTCTCCCTCTTCTCTTTCCCAATCTAACAAATATTTATAGTATACCTACTTTCTGTTGAGCAGTCTATTAGTAATGTGGAACTTCTAAAGACACTTGTCTATAGTGCATGCTTGAACAGAGTCAGTTAGAAATGTCCTCACTTAAGTTTATTTCTACCAATTTGTTCCAGATGATGTTCTACATTTAATCGGACCTACAGATGAAGTGTCAAATACCTTACTTCTGTCAAGAAGCTACTTAAGTGTTTGAAGATAACACAAGGTGCTCCCTTTTAGGTTCCCCCACCCCACAATAATTAAAGTATTTAGGATTCTTGCATTAAGGCCTATTTCCTACTTTCCAAAATTTCCCCAATTTTATATGCTTTCTTCTTGTTATTGCTTTTTGACCTCCTGAATTACTTAAACACAGGGCTCTAGTCAGTATATTCTGATATTTAACCAAAATTTAGAAACCTATGACTGTAATCTGATACACCAGACTCATTTCTGTAGTTACCTTCTTCATATTCCTCCGATATGCAGAAAACAGAGGGAGTGGAGTGACCAAAGTTACAGAATCAAATAGGAGAGTCTGATTTCATCTTGGTACTACCATTTGCTGACTAGATAATCTTTAAGAATTATATCATCGCTCTGAACCTTTTGAACTTTCATTGGTAAAATAAGAATAGAAATTATAGGAATCACAAAATGCATCTCTCAGATTCTTTCCCAGGAGGAATATAATTAATTGATAGAAGGTTCCAACTGCTACATTCTGAAATCCATCCCTAGGTTTACAGCCAGGTCATGTTCCCATACGCTGTGACAACCAGTGACTGAGTAAGGACTCTGAAGTTTGGCCCGTTCCTTCCAGATGAGGGCCCTGCAACTAGTGACGGTGAGTTCTCAGACTTCCCATCAGCCTTCCTAGAATTGAACCTGCCTTTCTTTCTTTTTTTACTCCATAGCCCTTTGTATAGGGGGTTCCAAGTTGCTCAGCAGCTCAAACCTACCTGTGGCTCCACGGGAGAAAGATAAGGCTGTCTGCCCCCTGAAAAAGATTTACATGCTCAAAAATCCACAGGGCAGTTCTAATTTTTCATTTCGGGTTGCTATGAGTTAGAATTTATTTGATAGGTTTGGGTTGGTCTTTCTCAGGAGTCAGATCTGCATTGCAGTGGGGCTCCTTCTACATTTTCCCCAATCGATGTCTTTCATATTTAATTTCATCTTGGCATTTGCTTCTCAGAGGAGCTAGATGAGCACAAACTTTAATTTCATAAAGTTCTTCTAAGGACAGTAGTAGATACTCAGGAATGACTGCTGGTATTACTACAAAGACCACAGTTGACTGCCTTCACCTTTTGCTGCAATGATACATCTCCCATTCTAGATTTATTTGATTTTTTAAGTTTTGTTGACATATAATCCACATACCATAAAATTCAATGGTTTAAATATACTCAAAAAGAGTTGTTCCATAATTACCACAATCAATTTTAGAACATTTTCTTCATTGTTGTATCCATTATTATTAGCTCCCTATTATCCCCCAACCTCCCCTGCTACAACCCTAAGGAACTATTACACTAATTCCTGTCTCTGTAGATACACCTCTCCTGGATTTCATAAAAAGAAAGTCATACAAAAACACCCGACAACATAAAATAAAATGGAGGAAAACCTCAATCCAAGATAAAGCAGAATAAAAGGGAAAACAAGTGATAATATATTAACTCTTATAGTTGTTGGGGTTTTTTCCTTAAGAACATGAATTTATGTCTATGCCTATTCAGTTGAATATCTTAAGATCTGATCCATTATGTAAATCACTGTGGAGCCTGGCTTAATAATACAAAATTTTCACTTTTCCTTGGTAGCCTGAATGGCTCATACCAGCTCATGAGAGTTAATAAATTTTCAGGGATTTTGCAAGCTGGTTGCTAAACTATTGGTAGCTAAAAGGTGGCCACAGTTGGGATTTTACACCATGAAAAATGGCAAATGTTCCAAATCAGGTTTTATATTTGTTTGGTTTTCTTCAGAGAAGTAGTTTACCAGTGCTCCACTGATAATTCTTCTCAAAGCTATGAACTCAGCATACATTAACTAGCAGAGCTCCTTAGGTTCATAATTTGGTAAGTGAAAACTCATGTGCCCTCTCAGACATGGTCATGGTAACAACACCCTGTCGTGCGACATTATATGTGCAAGAGGCTCAACAGACTGAAGGGCCAGAGGAAGATGAGGCCTCAGGATTAAATTCACTTATCCAAAATTCTTGTCTTGAAGGCAAGTAAAAAGTGTATAAGCAGAACTGTCAAGAATACAGACTAATTCTTAGCTCGCTGGCTGTGAGTGGGATGGCTTTGGAGCCCTTGGATTCATCGGAAGTGCTCCACAGGCCACCGAGATCAGGGGATAGTAGCAAAAAGGAGATGCACTGGGTTCCCTAGCCTTGAGGCCACCCAAACTGTCAGAGCTATCATTTTACAGATCTGCATTCACATTTAAGGGCAATTTAGAAAAATAACTATTAGTTTCAGAAAATAAAAAACAAAAACCCACCATCTAAGGTAAGATAGGCCACAACGTCAGATGATGGTCCCTAAGTTTCAAAAGGAGACAATTAAATGCTCTAAAGAAAATCCTATGAGAGCTATGTCTCTTACCTGCATTCCTTTCAGAAAGTTCAAATACTGACATTGTGTCATCACTGAGAAAATATGAAATCACGAACATCCTATCGAGGTCAGCACAATTGTGTGTGATTAGTTTGGCAAAGAATCGAAACGTATTGCTTACGTTGCCATAGCTAAATAGAATAGAAACGAGGGTTAGAGATAATACCAGCCATCTCCCACACACTATGCGTATAAGAACAAGGGCGCCGTGAACTTAGCATAGTAACAAAAGGTCCCATCAGCTGGAGGAGTTCAACAAGCTGCGCTTATTAAGTTCGGAGTCTTATGTACTGAGGCCCTTTCTCAACTTATTCAAGTATCTTATATTCTTTTCATGTCCTAAGTTATATGAAGGATGGGTACTCAAAAAAGTGTCATAAAACACCCCACTCATAACAGCTAAAGGTTCATTCTCTACTCACACGGCTAGTCAATAGTCACAGCATTCATGTCAGAAAAAAAAGTGCAAGCAGTTCGTTATTGTGCCTGGAATACCCCAGAGAGGGTGCTGGAGCGGTGCCTGAAGTCAGGCTCCGCTTTTACCCATCGGTTTTTTCCTTCAGGACCACATCCTCTCCTCTCTGGGTTCCCTTGAATTCCCCCAGCTCCCCTCAAAGGCAAAATTGAGTGTCGAAGGGATCAGTATCGGGCATCAAAGAACAAAAAAATCATATCATTTGTAAATGAGGGGGAAGCACAAATTAGGGACCCAAAGCCCATCTGTAGGCAACCCCTTACAGAAGGGTTGTGGGGAGGAGATGAGCCAGTCAGGGTGCAGTGTAGCAACAATGAAACATACAGCTTTCCTCTAGTTCTTAAATGCTTCCTCCCCCCACCCTGCCCTACTATCATGATCCCAATTCTACCTTACAAATCTAGCTAGGGCAGAGAATATACACTGGTACAGCTAGGAACCAGAAATACAGGGAATCCAGGGCAGATGATCCCTTCAGGACCAGTGGTGAGAGTGGCAATACTGGGGGTGGGGGTGGGGGTGGAGGGAAAGTGGGGTAGAAAGGAGGAACCGATTATAAGGATCTTCATATAACCTCCTCCCTGGGGGATGGACAACAGGGAAGTGAGTGAAGGTAGACATCAGACAGTGTAAGATATGAGAAAATGAAAATAATTTATAAATTATCAAGGGTTCATGAGGGAGGGGGAGCAGGAAGGGAGAGGAAAAATGAGGAGCTGATACCAAGGGCTTAAGCAGAAAGCAAATGTTTTGAGAATGATGAGGGCAACAAATGTACAAATGTGCTTGACATACAATAGATGTATATATGGATTGTGATAAGAGTTGTATGAGCCCCCAATAAAATGATTTTTTAAAATTCACTTTTCCCTTTCAAACACTCTAAAAAATGAGAGACCTGCCTTTTTATAGCACATCTAACCAGGACTATCGGAAACCAAGGTCTGTTTTCCAAAGGCAAGGACTGTGTCTTATTAACTGATGCCTAAGATAGCACATTGTCTATTATAAGCATGCAACAAATATTTAAGGGAAGTTGTTATTATGAAAGCTGTGTAGATGAGAATATTCTGGTAAACTGCAGATCAAGATGAGATCAAATTCGAAAACCAAAAGTTCCTGAAATTGGTCACTAAGAAAATAATTAATGATCTGTCAGCAGACACGTCTGATGCTAGGAGCCAGTGAAAGGTGGACTTAGTAACAAATAGTAGATCCGTAGAGAGTTCTTCAATAATAAAAACCGTCACGCTAAGGTGGTGCACACAGTGTAATCAATTATCTCCATCACATCCCTGGCACAACTCTGAGAAACCTTCATTTGCAGATGCTCCGATGCTGAAAGTCGAGACAATATTTGCTGGTAAAGTGACAAGGAGCACGCCCACGCCAACAAGAACTTCTGATGTGCAAGGCAGAAAGCACCTTTCTCTGTCGCTTTCTTGATTGTGCAACGAAACAGGATTTTACAAAGCTGACTCTAAGAACAGCAATCTGGAAAGATAGTGACAGGCAATCAGCTGTCATTGAGTGGACTCTAAATCATGGTGACTCCATGTGTGTCAGAGCAGAACTGTGCCCCAAAAGGTTTCCAATGACTTCTTTTCTAGAAGTAAGGGTCAGGTTAACTCTTGGTGGACTTGAACTTCCCAACTTTTGGTTAGCATCCTGGAGCATTAACCATCTACACCAACCAAGACCTCCAACCCAGAGAAGCACAGGCAGAAAAGGCCTGATCTCCATAGACAGCTCTGTTGGCTCAGCTTCAGACAGACTTCATAGAGTGCTGGGAGCATCTCTCCATAGTCTACCTTATTCACTGATTCACAATTAGATTTGTGAATAACAAACAGATTTGGAAGTCTCCTCTCATGAAAGATGCATACATTTTACAGGTGCCTGAAATATCACCCAAACAACTGAACCCAGATCTGACCTCAGGCCAAATGACTATTACACATTAAGCTGCTTAGAACTTACATAAATGTATTTAGTCTCTATGTTAAGTATAAATTCTTACAGTTTTATGTAGCATATTTTAACTTAATTTTAGTGTTTTAGAGATCTTGCCAACTAGGATTATAATCTACTCAAACAAAATCTTTAGGCTAGCTAGCAGCTCAAAAACTTTAGTGTGTATAAAAGTCACCTGGGGAGCTTGTTAAATAAACAGAACCAGGAGTCCCACCCCAGAGATACAGACGCAGTGTTTAGCTTGTATCTCCTACATTTTTAATAAGTACCCCTAGGAGAATTTGATGAGGTCATTCCCAGAGCACACTTTGAGAAACACTGCAAGTATCTTGAGCTATTTTCTGGACTAATAAACTAATTATCAAACTTCTCTAAACATTTTTAATGATACTCCCAACATTCAAGAAATGTTAACAGTTTTCCTGATTCCTGCTATAGCTATACTGTTCAATCTCCCTTTCAAGGCTGTTAATAGGTGGAGCCACACATACGTACAGCTGTTTTTCATGATCCCCTAAACATACTCTTCTACTCAAGCTATGCCAGCCACTTCATTTACTGCCCCAAACTCTGTTCCTTCTGCCCTCAGGTCTTCACATGGTGCCTCCTTACCTCCAGGGCATCCATTCACCTTGCCCTCTGTCTGCTCAGAGTCTTGTCCCATCCATTGGATACCTTTGAATGTGACTTCTCTACCATTTGACCCTCTACTCACCTCTGCTGCACCCACTATAATCTGTAACACCTGACTTAGCTCTGTATAGACTTGTACTCTTGGCTGGCCTGTTTTGTTTGGTTTGGTTTAACAATGTGTTTATTCCCACCTTGCCCCCCAAATTTTATCTTTTCATGATAAGGAGCTATGTCTTAATTTTTCTACAGAAAGCCCAGAGTTATCTATATTCACTATCTAGAATTATGTTCCTTTAATTCTTTCTGAAATCCACCTCCAATAGGTTTGCACTGCCTAAATGGCTTTTATCAGGGTCAAAATGAAGCGTCACAATGCAAATTCCAATGGTTACTTCTTTGTCTGCCTCTGAGGTGACCCACCAGCAGTGACTGGCACAATCACTCCGTAATCCATGATACTCTCCTTTCACTTGGCTTCTTGGATCTCATATTTTACTGGTTCTGCCCGTACTTCCCTGGTTGCTCTTTCCCGTCCTTTTTTAGTCTCATTTTGGGGGCCTTTCCTCTCTTTACCAGCCTCCACATTTGGAATGCTCTAAGGTTTATTTCTTAGAAATCCTCCTCTCTCTCTACAGTCTCTTCCTTGGTGAGATCCAGTCAAGGCTTTCATACATGTTGATGTCCTGGCTTTAAATATGATGTCTGTGCTGATAATTTCCAAATATCTATTCTGAGCTCAGATCTTTCTGCTGAGGCCCATATTTCCATCTCCATCTACCCATTCACTATCTACAGATACACAGAGATACCTTTTAGAATTCTCAAATTTATTTCAGAAATTGGATTTCTAATCTTATCTCCAAGCCTATCCTACCTTCAGGTCTCCCCATCTTAGTGGATAGTAACCCTAACTTTCCAGTTGCTCTGGGCAACATCCTTGACTCCTCTCTTCATTCACAACTCATTTATCCAATATGGCCCCAAATCCGAGTGGCTCTACCTTCAAACTATTTCCAGAATCGATTACTTCCCATCACTCCCACTGCACCTACCCAGATTCAAGCCACCATCATTTTTCTCCTAGACTACTTTACAGAAGTGACATCTTAACTGTACTGTTCTTCCACCGTGATAGTTGCACAATTTTCTGTGAGCTTTCTGCTTTTGGTCTCATTGCATGTGCTATATCAGACTTATGGGCTAATGTTGAACTTATGGGCATGATCTGGACCAGGTCGGGATGTTTTCTTAATGTACACTTACTCTAAAGCTCGGTCTTACACACAAGTGCCTCTGAATCTCTCTAATCTACCTAGACTAGCACTTCCACTCTTGCTGTTCAAAGGCCTACGGGTAACTTTGTATCTGGAGTGCTTGTAAAAGGTCAATCATATTCCTCTGCTTATATCTCCAAATTGCTTCCCTTATCATTCAAGGTCAAGATCCTTAAAACAGTCTATAAGATCTGCAGCCCAATTACCTCTCTCTGTCTAGTCTACCCCTTTCCTCGTCTACTTTATTCATATTAGCCACACGATGTTCCTCACACACACTGTTCATAGTCTTTGCACTGACTGTTCCTTCAGCCTGGAAAACGCTTCTCTTCCTCAGTAGTGTCTTCCCCAAGCACACTGTTTGACGTTACAGCCTATAGTCTTCATTCTCACTTCAGTCTCTACCTTCTAATTTTTTTCATAAAAACTTACTATCTGCTTTTGTTCCGTAGCATTAAACACCTTCCATACACTATAAACTTAAGACTCCTGGGTGACACTGTCAGGTAAGTGCTGAACTGCTAACTACAAGGTCAGAGGTTCAAACGCACCATCTGCTCCATGAGAGAAAGATGAAACTATCTGCTCCAATCAAGATTCACAGGCTTGAAACCCCTATATGGGGTTGCTATGAGGCAGAATCAATTCAATGACAGTGGGTTTGTTTTTCATTTGTGTTTTTTTTTTAGTTAGGTACTCCAGGACTTACTTAGGTACTATCCTTATCATTTATTGTCTGTCTTCCTCAACAAGAATATAAGTTCTACAAGGACCGGGCTTTGTGTTCATTTTGTTCCCTTGTGCATTCCAATCAACTGACTGTGATTAAGCGGGCACTCAGTAAATGCTTCATTTTGCTTTGCATAGGGTGGCTATAAGTTGGAACCGGCTCAAGGACACCTAACAACAAAGTAGTTAGCATACACTCTGCTATTTATTCCTTATTCTTATAGATGCAGGGTCAGCAGAGTATTGGGGTGCAAAGAGGAAGAAGGAATCCATTAAACATGCACAGTGAGAAAGAGATTATTCTTGTTCTCCTTAAATCAAATTAGACAACTTCCCCAGCAGGTCACCACCATGATACAGACTATAGAATGTCTTTGTCTATAAAAAAAAGTTCATATACTTTGATTTGAAACCATTTCCTTCAAGGATCCAAAGGATAACAGCATTATCATTACACAGTAATTAACAGCTAGCAAATTTATATAGTCAACATGTAATCAATATAGATGATGCAATAGTTCGATGTCTCAATTCACCGTTTATACATTTGCATTAAACAGCTGTCCTTCACATGCTTTGTGAGATCATCTTTGTCAGGTTCTCACAGTTTTTAAGCCTTGGGTTATTCTCACTCATGTATAAGTCTCTAGCTGAATGTGCCTGTTACTATGGAAACAAGTCACTGTGTAGGGGGAGCTTGAAGGAAGTATATTCCTGGCACAGAACGAACGAATGGACAGGAAGAAACAAAATTAGAGAGAGCCATGCCTACAGCACCAGTCTGCAGCCATGACAGTGTAGGAGCACAAAATGCTTTCTATAATCAGTGTTCTGTGGGCAACTTTGCACAATGCAGACAAAGAGAGAGACTAAGTAACCTACACACAAAGAACAGTTTTCCCCCAGGTTCTAGAAGCAATACTCTGGATAGGAGTTCATATTATTCTCTTGTACGACAGGTTCTTGCTCATTTTACAATTTGGAGATTCTTCCTGCTTCTCCTCTGGGTAGATTTCCTTAACTGCAGTTTGTGAAAAATATCCATCAGATATGCTGGAACCTGCTTATCAGAGTACCCTGAAGGGCTTGTCAAAGAACTGGCCTCACCCTTGAGTCTTTGACTCAGATGGTCCGGCATAGAGAAGACCTGGTGGTACCGTTGTTAACGGCTGCCAACCCAGAGATTGGTGGTTCAAACCCACCAACCACTCTATGAAACAAAGACACTGCTGTAAAGATCCCCACTGCCATTCAGTCCATGCTGATTCATAGCGGCTTTATACGGGGTTTCTGAGATTACATTTTCAAGGGAAAGACAGTTTCATCTTTCTTCTGCAGAGAGACTGGTTGATGTGACCCTATGACCTTGTCCTTAGCAGGCCAATGCCTAACTCACAGCACCACCAGGGATACTGAAGCTGTCGGTCTTGGAAATCATAGGAGTAAATTGTACTCTGCCCTATAAAGTCAAGATGAGTAGGAACTGACCCAACAGCACTGGGGTTGAGGGTGAGGGACAAAATTAGCACTTCTAACAAGTCTCCTGGTAATGCTGATGTTTCTGGCTTAGGGATCATACTTCTAGCAGTGCTGATTCTAAAACTAAAAAGAAAACTCTAAAATCCTTAACAATAAAGGATTATGTGTCAAAAGACAAAGGTCATAATGTCATAGCAAAGTCTTTTTTTCTTTTTCAAAGTCTTATTAGGGGATCATACACTCTTATCACAATCCATACACACATCAATTGTGTAAAGCACATCTGTACATTCATTGCCCTCATCATTTTCAAAGCATTTGCTCTCCACTTAAGCCCTTCGCATCAGGTCCTCGCAAAGTCTTTTATAGACATTCTGTATAACCCTTAAAAATAATATATGTTCCTATTTTTACAGATATATAAGAATTATTATTCTACTTCAAAATGAGGAGCCCTGGTGGTGGAGTGGTTCTGTGTTGAGCTGATAGCCCCAAGGTCAGAAGTTTAAAATCTCCAGCTGCTCCACAAGCGAAAGATGAGGCTCTCTACTCCTGTAAAGGCTTAGTCTCAGAAGGCCACAGGGGACATTTCACCCAGTTCTAAGGGTCACCACGAGTCAAAACGACTCCAAGGCAGTGAGAGAGAGCACGTCTTCAAAATGTTCAGCCTTCGAATCTGACTCCACTCAATTTTATCAAGTTGAGGATGCAACCTTTTTCTGTTTCCTGACTATGTTTCTCCTTTAGAAGTGTTCTCCCTCAGTGCCCCCGGCCCATTGTTTCCCTCATACAGGGCTTCAACTATCAGCCCACATCCCGTTCAAACATCTGCAATACTGCACGGCAGTGCCACTTCTCTCCCCACCGCCTAGCCCTCAGCAAAAGGCAAAAGTAGCCATAAGCATTGCCCACAGTATAGCTACATGATTCACAGAAATATTTGAGGGAATTCATCTTCTGAAAGCATTTCCAATCATGCAAGGAAACTATGGTTACTGGACTCAATGAAATTCCTCAAGACTACACAACTAATTGTCAACTAATTTAAGAAAATAGTTAAGAATCACGGAAACCTGTATACTAGGAGTTGACAAACTGTGGCCTGTGGATCACCTCCAGCCCAACACTCTTTTTTGTATGCCCCATGCACTAAGGAAAAAGTGTCCATATTTCAATGATTGGGAAAAAAACTCCGAAAGAAGGATATTTTGTGATATGCAAAAATTAAATAAAATTCAAATGTAGTGCCCATAAATAATGTTTTATTGAATCATAGTCACCCATTTATTTTCATACTATCTCTGGCTCCTTTCTGAGAGAGTTGAGTAGTTGTGACAGCAACTGCATTGCCTGCAAAGACTAAAATACACATATTTACTCTCTGGTCCTTGAAGAAAGACTTGTGAGCCCTGCATGATACCATTTCCTAGAGACCTCCTTCAGGGACACAAAAGGAGAAAGGCCATCTAGATCAGGTATATGATTATGGTTTTAAGGGTCTGCAGATGATATTTATTTAAACAAGCAGTCTGTAAAAAACCTCTTGATACTTGCAAGTTGATCGCCTTTGCTATAAAGCTCTGACAAGAAGAAATTAGGTGAGTTGAATGGTGTCTGCTTTGTCATGGGGACTGTATTATAAACTCAAAACCATTTGGAAGAGCTTAGACTAAAATGATGGTTGCCTCAAGCACCTGTCTTTTTCCACAAATTTCTTGAAGTTCTTCCGATGAGGTGTGGCCATGAGCCCGATGCAGGAGCGGAGAGAATCCTCTTCAGATCCAAAGCCATTGTAAGGTGGAAATTTCCTTTCTATTTTTGGAGGAGGTGGAGGCCTGCATGGAATTGGGGTAAAGTCCTCTGTAACAAAACAAAGGCAAACATCAATATTTTTTTTTGGCCCTGATCATGGTTGTTTTGAAAGGTCTGTTATGTTTTGAAGATGAACATGGAGATTTTTGTAGACTATTTTAAACTTTCAAATAAAACAGCAAAATCCTGTGAGAGTAGGCTCAGAAATGTTTACAAAAAAACACAGAATTCACTCAATAATCACCACTGATTCATAACAACAACAAAAAGGGCACTGTCTATGTTGAATTAAGTAAACATTTATCCTTTGACATCACATCCCCATTTTGGAATTTTTTTATTATTATTCCCTGATTTTTCCAATGATATGAAAATTCAAACTTGAAATTTTATGCCACCCATTCCACATTTTAACCTGTAATTTAGTCCTCTCCTATCTTTTGTCAACATTCACTAATAAAATTCCTTTCCAAAACGGACTCCTATTTCACCTTTACCCATGAACTTAAGCTTCGTCCCCTGTGAACACTACCCCCACCCTTTTTTTTCCAACTCCACTCTAGGATGGGTCCCTTCACTATCTAGTTGTGGGGGGGAAAGATCTTCTTTCTTCTCGTCAACCACTGTTCAAAGTTATTCAAAGAAAAATGCTGCAATTTTACTAAACCTGATGAGGACAAAAAAATCTGACAAAATAGCCAACTCCGTACTCCCTCAAAAGGAGATTAGGCTAAGCAGTGCTAAATGGCAGATATTGTTTATCATACTCATTTGCTTATCATTTATTGATTCCTTATCCTTTATTTACAGGAAACAGGAATGTAAATGACCAGGAGTTCTCATTAGGAACCCTGGTGGTGTAGTATTTACACTTTGGGCTGCTAACCTCAAGGTCTGCAGAGTGACCGTCCCAGAAACCCACAGGGATGGCAGGGCCGCTGGGAGTCAGCATCCACTCAGTGGCAGTGAAGAGGAAGGAAGTTTCATGGGTTCAAACATGACCCCAGTGGTGAGGATGGTGCAGGACTGGGCAGCGTTTCCTTCTGTTTTACATAAGGGCTCTTTGAGTGAGAACCAAGTGGAGGGCACTTAACAGCAGCAGGAGCTTAAGGTGCCCCTTTGTCCAGCCATACATCTCCAAGAGCTAAGAGTGCTCAGGCGAGCAATAACATGTGACCTGACCTACCCAAGTCACTGTGTTTGGTCCACAGCAAATGGCAAATCTTGAATCTTGCCTAAACTAACACAAATCAAACCCAACACAGAATCCACTGCTGAAGTATACCGTAGGTATTGCCAATCATGAAAAAGAGAAATTCTTTTTTTTTTGAGAAATTCTACATAAGCAAATATTTCCTTTTCTGTTGTCATCATACTAGGAGAAAAAATGTGCATCAATTTTTCACTGAAAACAACCCAGGCCCTTTAAAAACAGAGGGACTTTTTTGCTGATTGATCAATAAGTTAAGGGTTTGAAAGCCATTTATAACTCTGATTTAGAAGCATGTTCAGCTTTCACATTTCCTCAGACATCCTAGTAGCTTATGTGTGAAATCTCCTGAAGTATAATTCCCCAAAGAATGGTGGTTCCATCTTAACAGAAACCTCTCACCAGAAACATGTTCACGAAGAGCGTGGCATTAAGTATTTCTCCCTGGCTCGGGAAATGGGACAGCCAATCATCAGGTACAGAAGCAACTCTGGGGATGATTTTCATGGAGATTAAAAAGAAAGCTCAGTAATGAAGAAGCAGCCAACTTTTAGAATGAGCAGAAATGCAGTAAACTCCTGTCATTGCTGTTACATATCAAACACAGTCCAGATTGATATTTTGAATTATGGAAGAGAATCATAGGGCAGGCAGGGTGAATTCTCTAAGAGTATTAGAAGATTGAGACAAGATCCATTTTTTATAAGCAGAGACATACATTTGCATGCAATCTGAGCAGTTCAACCAAAAGTATATCTATATTGAACTGCAAAGTCATTAAAAATGCATCATACACCTCCAAAAAGTACAGGTTCCATAGCACATTTGTTTTCACAAGAACTTAATTTTTGCAACAGCAGTTAAATAACAAAAGAAGCAATCTAGAGCTGTCTTTCCTCTGCACCTACAGTGCCATCTAGTGTATAAAAGCTGAAAACTGTTCCACGCTATCACAGCTGACATACACAATACCACATACATCTTTGTGGACACCCTGGTTCAGAATCCAAATTTAAATTTCTTTTCACTGGGTAATACACATGCATTCACAAAACTTTCAGCACAGACCTGAATGACAGCTTCCTATCTGTGGTCACTCACCATTCCAGCATTTCAGATGTTGCAAAACATTTGTTTCAGAAATGGGGGGAAAATGTACTTTTGTATTTTCCCAAAATGTCTTTTAAACTGGTGCTCTGGTAGTTCTGGAAAGGCATCTGCCTTTCATAGGATTTGATACCTCCAATTCCATGTGATTTGTAAGATCATCAACAAGAACTTGATTTTAGGTTCCACGTTTGTAGAGAAATATTTTTAAAGGAACCACGCTATTGCTTCATGGTGATTTGCTCTTTGCCATCTCAGCTGGAAGCACAACTAGAAAAAGTCGGACATTCACTACCGCATACTACAATGATCTCTTACATTCTAGTAAACCAGAGACAGACTGGGAACTTGGGGATGCTCTTTGAGATCCAGAGTGTCAGGTTAGTAAAACAAAATGAGGCACAGAACTTTGGAGTAGGGTCCTTACCAAATGGAGAGCACTCCAGCCCAAGCTTCATTCACCTCAAGGCAAATTTGCTTCTGCTTACACCCAGGCCAGAGGGAAAATTATTTTTGGTAGAACCTATCACTTTAGGCTCAAATAATTAGTCAAATCATATAAAGGAGGAGTCATCTATACCTCAACCTTATTTATTTCATAGGTGAGGTGAAAGGGAGTTAAAATTGTTAGATCCATCAAGGCCATGAGTTTTGACCAGAAGCAAATTCTATCCATTTTGCTGCAAATTCACATCAACAACCTGCATTCATCTTGGATTACCTCTAGCAGTAAGAAGTCATAGATGGCCCAATGACTCCCCCAAATCAAAGGTGTTTTAAGATATTTGCTCAATCTTAATCTCTGAATAGCTCAGTGTGTTCAAAAGCCAGAGAAATATATGGCTTTCTCACAAGTTTGGCTGCCCTAACCTTATAGATAGAAAGGCCTCTTAAAGACAAAGAAACAATAGCCAAAACAGGAATTCCTGCCGAAGAACAGTCTGCATTCAAATCCCCCTTTCAAAACAAACACCTGCTGGAGTCCATGAGGCCTTTTCAAACCTTCATTGCACAGAAAAGACTGTGCATTGCCCATCCCTGTTCATCCAGATAAAACAGTGAGAGTGACATGCTATCGCCCATGGAGGAGCCGGGGACAGCAGGATGACAAAGATACCCAGTGGGCAAGTCACTGAGGAAGTCTAAGGAAACCCTTTCACTTTAGAATCCTTAAATGCACAAAAGAGTCTCTCATTGTTTGGAAGCCAGGTCAGGTTTTACACAGGGGTTCAAATCACTCTCAGCATTCTATCAAATTCTACTTGTATGAAATAGAAGGGCTATCTGTGCAGTGTCTGTAGAAGACGCTCACTCCTTTATGCCTGCCTGTTATTAAGAGACTAGTAATGTATTCATCTCTCCAGCACTACATTCATTTTCCAAGATGCAAAATTTATAGTCTCAAAATCAAACTGACACACAAACATCAACTTAATGTGGGCTTTATGGTAAAAGGATAGAATCAGATAATGTTTTTGGAAGCTTCGCTATATAATTAACATAAAGGTAAGCTTTCCATCGTATGACACAAAAGAAATTTTTTCCAATGACCCACAATTTTATATACAATGGGACTTCAAATCATTCATGGAAAAATCCCACTCTCTTTTAATTTAGTTTTTCCACAAACCTTTTGAAGCCTCACTATATTTTTCTCAAGTTTTCAAGTCTACACTGAAAACATCGATTATAAATAGATATCAACATTCATTAAGACCACCTTCTCCTCCTTAACCCTTAGGGCATCAGCATATCAGTTTGTTTCACAGCTGGCAGCTGTTCTATAGTCTGCCACGTGCACATACCTGATGACCTCTTGTCCACAGCTCCCAAGTACACCGGCACTGCCAACTAATGGACACCAATTCAGAAAATTAATTAAAATAAGAAGCCACCAAGTTGACTCCTGCAAGGCCCATGCATTTGAAGTAATCTGGTATGCAAATACAGTGGAAGAAATTCTCTTGATGAATATAAGAATGAAATTGAAAATCTTTTTTTCTTTTGAAAGCTCTTTTTGTGCCTTCTCCTGTAATATAAAGATTCCCAGGAGGCCAGAAATACTACACAATAGGGACTCCAAGACCCATAAGGCGGGCCATATCTCATGCTGGAAACAAAGCACCTAGTCTTTAAAGCTGTGCTTTCTTCTAGCTTTGATCTCATCTCAGGAAACTGTGCTTATATGAAACTCCAAGTTTCAGAGAGAAGTTATACAAATATGCACCCCCACCCTCATCCAGCTCAAAGTCTCAACCAACAAAGACAGTTTAGGAAAAGACCAATATACTTCCTAAATATAGATAAAAAAGGCCTCTACAAAATATTAGCAAACTGAATTCAACAATACAGGAGTGTAAAAAAGAAGACTAGATCAAAAACAAGCAGGAACTATCCGAGAAATGCAAGGCTGCTTCAGTATTCAAAAATTGATCATTGCAACAATTAGTCCAGTGGAATAGTGTTATGCAAATATCCCTCTCCATGATCCTGAGGCCAAAAGTACTAGATACTACCTGATTACCACTCCCAATTGCTCTGAAAGGGATCATCGTAGAAGGTCCTAGGCTAAAGTGGAAGAAAATTGTGGAAGAAATCTCAAAACCATAAAAAAGACTAAGCTTACTGGTTGGATAGAGACTGGTTACACTCCTGAGAACACGGTGCTTAGTACACCTTTCCGTGTGAAAATAAACTCAGCTCAGTGGCACATATTGCATATTTTTTACCATAATAAAATCAGCCAGGATAATTCAGCATATTAAGAATATAATGAAGAAAAATGGCATGATGTGATCATATTGATACCAAAAGGGCATTTGGTAAAATCCAACATTGACCCATTACAAAAACTAGAAATAAAAGGGAACTTCCTCAAACTGAAAAAAAATATTGTCTATTTAAAAATCTACAACAATCATACTTAATGGTGAAATATTGAATGCTTTGCTCCTGAGGTCAGAAAGAAAACAAGCATGTCTATTCTTACCACTCCTGTTCAGTATCACATGTGTTAGCCAGTGAAATAGGTAAATGAAAGAAATTGAAGGTATCTCGGTTAATAGGAAAAATGAAGGAGTCCTTATTTATAAATGATAAGACAATATACTAACATTTTTTAAGTTGAGCTAAGTCCATTGTGACTGGTTTTTTAAAGTTATTTTAGTACTATTTATAATTTTACATACAGTAAAATGACTTCTTTTTGTATGTATGATCCATGATTTTTAACATATCTCTTGATTTGGCCATAATTGCAAACAACATTAAAAAATATTTCTACCACCTGCAAAAATTCTCATGGTATGACTTCTCTTCTTGAGTCCTACTTTTCTAGCAGGTCAAATAAATGTAACCTTTCAGATTTACTTCTGATAACACAGCAACTTGCCTTTGAGATCCATCCCAGTTGTTGTATTTATTAATGGTGTGTTCCTTGTCCGTGCTGAGTAATATTCCATTCTTCAGATATAGCACAGGTCTCTTTTTGTGTCCATTTACCCAGTGAAGGGCATTTTGTCTGTTTCTACTTTTTGCCAATTATGACTAAAGCTACTGTAAACATTTTCTATAGGTTTTTGTGTATGTGTTCACATGCTATAGGGTAAACCCTTGGGAAATGGTATTCATTTGTATACACCTTTATGTTTGATGGAAAAAATTATTCCATGTCATCCAGTGAGTTCATGTGACGAGACACTGCCCAATCCTGCAACATTCCCAATCCTGCAACATTCTCACAGTCATTGGTATGTTTGAGGCCACCGTTGCAGCCACAAAGTCCATTCATCTCATTGAAGGTCTTCCTCTTTCTTACTGACCTCCGACTTTACAAAGCAGGATGCCCTTTGCTAGAGACTGGTCCTTTCTCATAGCGGTTTAAGGACATGAGATCAAGTTTCACCATGCTAGCTTCTAAGGAGCACCCTGGATGTACTTCTCTAAACACAGATTCATCCCCTCCTTTGCAATTCATGATCTAGTCAACATTTTTCACCAAAATCCTTACTCAAAGGCAAAAATTATTCTCCATTCTTGTTATTCATTATCCAGGTTTCACATGCTTACGAGGCAACCCAAAATACCATAGCTTGGATCAGGCTCACCTTAGTCTTCAAAGCGACATCTTTGGTGTTTACCAATTTATTTTCCACTATTTAGTGAATAATTTATTAAAGTTTTTTGCAGCAGTCTTGCCCAAAGCAATATATCTTTTCATTTCTTAACTATAGCAGGTCTTTAATAAATCAATGCTATTGGTTTTAATTCTGAGCTGAGCTAATCTGACCTGAATATAATTGATATCTAAGAGGAGAGAAGTTGGATACCTGATTGAACAGAGAGAACTGGCCCACAGATTTCTTGTACATCTCAAGTAAGTATTATCTACTATGATAAGCCCAAATTAAATGGAGATTACCATTTCCATCTCAATTGCTCAACCACATTATGAACCCTATATGATGAGGGACAGAGGGCTGTAAGAGAAAATACAAGTCTCTGGCATTTGACAAACTTAAAGTTCTAGCTACAGGACCTTGGACAAGTTAACCCTTTCTAGACCTCAGTGTCCTCGGAGTTAAAATGAAAATATAGGCCTACCCTTGTGCAACGGTTGTTAAGAATGAATGGGACAAAAAATTCCCAGGAGATAGCAAATGCTCAATAAATAATAGCTCAATAATAATAGCTTGTGAGCTTTGTATTATAAACTAAAAACAAAAAATTAGAAAACAAAGAATCTAAGTTTTAAAATGTCATTTTCTAGTTTACATCGGTAGCACTTACCAATTCCAAATTTAGTCTTATAATAATACTTCGTATATTCATCACAATCACAAAGGAGCACTTTTCTTCCCCATACATTGATGATGTTTCCTATGGCGAGGTCACTATCTTTGTAAAAATTCTGGTCTAATTTACCTAGCTAATAAAAACAAAGGAACACAGCATTGGTACCACAGACCCTGCAAGAAATAAAGGCATCCCTCCCCAAAGGAAAGATCAAAAAGAAAGCAGGCAGTCATTGTTCTCTTAAACCATTTTTGCAATGTAGTGTTTGTGAACAGCAATGCAATGCATCTACTGATATACATGTTTGAGCATATTATTTAATAATAAATAGTCCGGTGCATGTTCCATAGATTTAATTCACAATACGCCTCACGAAAAAAGAGTATGTACTTCACCCCACAGTTCAGATTCCAGGGAAGAATTCCAGTGGAGAAGAGTAATAAAAGGGGCGGTACGTTCCTCACCTTGTATTTATCCAATATGTAACCTTCCACTCGAGTCGACGGTAAGCCCCCATACAAATTGAGAACCACCTGATTTGTTAACTGGCCTGGTTGGTAGATTCCAGGTGGGCCGCACTAGAAGACAAAATCAAAGCAACCTGCGATATAGCTGGCCTCTCACCACAAAAATGAAGTCATTAAAGAGTTCAAGAAGATAATCTGCCTCACGTGGATTTTCTGTCAGACCTATACATCCATACCCCCTATAGGACAAGGTCCACTCACCTACCTACCTTTCCAGGCTCTGAGTAAAGCCCTATCCTCCCCTTGGCCCTCCCACCCTATTGATTGGTATGTTGCTAACCTCTCAATGGCACTTTGCACAGGGCTAAACCACCTTTTGTGATTGTCTATTTACGTCATCGGCAGTCACCTTTTCTCTCCACTCACCCACAAAACACCTTGAGGAAAGCCTCGTTTCTTCATTCTGCTTAGCCTGACCTTGAGTTCAGCAAATACTTGATGGCCAAGAAAGGCAGCGGGGTAAGGAGCAAAGAACAGTGGACCAGGGTCAGTCTCTCACAAATACGGTAGCCCGGGCAAAACCCCTCTGGCCTTGGAGGTGGATCCAAGCAGGTGTGTGAGCTACAGGAACCATCTTAATTAGCTTCTGTCAATTGGCGGTGATCAGTTTATCGCACCCACATGAGTGAGCTGAACCAGGCCTCGTATGTGTGGCATAAAATGTTAAGTTTAAAAGCATAAATTATATGGGAGTTGGTGTAAGCCAGTCACAGAAGGTAGAACAAAAGATTTGGATGCAAGCTCTCTCCCTTCCCCACTAATATCTACAAGGTTTGGGGCCAAGTATTTATCTTTCCAGAGTCATTTGTTTAACTGCAACAATAGTACTTATTCATTCCTTTCTCAAAGGATGTTGTGAGTGTCAAGGCAACACCCACTCCTATTGTATCTCTCCTCCACGAAAAGCTAAGCTCCATGAAGCAGGACGTAATGCCTTTTCTTTCTCACTGAAACCCAGAGCTGGCACACAGTTGGCACCCAATAAATATTTGTTGAATGAATAAATAAAATGAAGTAATTCATGTGAAGGCACACTGAAAATGTCAGGTGTATCATTATTATTTTATATTTAGCCTCTTTTTCAAAGCCAATCTTAAAAAAAGAAGGCTTCCTGGGCATCTCCTGCCTACCTGCTGTGCATTACCCAGCGCCCCCTCTGGTACAAATGCTGCCTCCCCCTCAACCACCAAGCAACACAGCAGGGCCTCTGGTGGTGGGCTCAGTGAATCTGGGAGGGCCTAAGAGAACCAAATGGCCAGCAGTTGTTTGCATCAGAAATGAGTGGGATATTATTAGCCTTTTCAGTAACACTAAGAATTTAGTAAAAATAAAAATCACATGAGAACTAAAACATTGCACTGAACTGTGGGAGACATTTTTATGTTGTCATGTGTTTATAGGTCCTGGTTGAGTGGTTTTAAAACTAGATGACCCCATTCAATTTGCACAAAGACCTCAGGAGGAAAGCACTCTTAACACCATTTTCGAGAGGGGGAACTAGACTCAGATAGGTTCACTGGTTTGCCCGGGTTCACACAGCTATTTAAATGTCAGACTCACAATTCTAACCTAGGTCTGTCTTTGTGTCATGTTTGCTTCATTAATTTACATTGCTCTCGGATAGCCATGAGTATTTGTAGAAATCAATCCATCCTTCTGAACAAATAAAATTTAAAATCTGATTGCTGTTAGGCACTGGCTAGTTATTGCTTTGTTGACACACTCAGAGGTCACTCATATGTGTTTGTTTGGATGTCTTTGGGAGGGGGGCATATGTGTGCACTAGTATGTGTGTATGTGTGTGTGTAATTGGTATTCCATATCCGTGGGTTCCACATCTATGGATTCAATCAGCCATGAATTTAAAACATAAGGGTGCTTCAAAAAGTTTGTGGAAAAATGAAATCAGTTTTCAATATTTTATACTTTATTTTTGGACTGAAGTTTTTCTGTATTTTGCCAGTCATTGTTATTGTATTGTTTGCTCTCTCTTTGTGTTTTGCATGACTTCCTTTCTATGACCTCCAGGAGAGGTAAATCTATAGAGACAGCAGCTGCATTAATAATTACCTAGGGGCATGCCAGGAGAGGGTGGGGCAAAGGGGGAGCGAACAATAAGATGCGAAAAAAGAAAATGTTCTGAAATTGACTGTGGTGATGATTGCATAACTCCTCTTAATAGGATTGAATGATTAAATTATATGTTATGTGAAACATATGCCAATAGAACTAACAAAAAAAGTAATGGAATTTTTCCATAAGCTCTTTAAGCAGTCTCATATTTGGGGTGGAAGGGGTGAAGCGGTCAAAGATGAAGAAGGAAGGCAAAGTACTGTCTACGTGGTATTAGGAGCCGTAGTGGCACTGTGAGACAGCACTGGGCTGCTGACTTAAAGGGTGGCAATTCAAACCCACCAGCTGACCTTTGGAAGAAAGATTAAGCTGGTTGCTTCCATGAAGACTTATAGTCTCAGAAATGTTCTACTCTGTCTTACAAGGTCACTCTGAGTTGGAATTGGCTTAATGGCAGTAATTTGGGGATTTACACTGTATTAGGTGTTAAAAGAAATTCAGAGATGATTTAAAGCAGACAACAAGATGTGTACACTACACTATTTTATAAGGAACTTGAACATCTGTGTGTGTGAGAGAGAGAGAGAGAGAGAGACAGACAGACATAGACATGAGATCTCCTCAGTAGGCTTCAGAAACCAAAAGCTAGTGCCATAAACCAAGGCCATTAACAATTATCTCACTAAGGATACACTTTAACGCTCACCAAACTGATTGTAATGTCAATGATGCATTAAGAACTTGCTTCTTGAATTTGACTTTTTCTTTGACGTGCTTTAATCTCATCATGTTTCAATTCCAGTTTGTAATACCCTCTGTATTACTTTCATAGATTTATGTTTATAAAAAATGAAACCAGTTGCCATCAAGTCAAATCCATTTTGTCCCCATGGGTGCGCCACAAACTGCACCGTGGAGTTTTCAAGGTTGCGAGCTTTGGGAAGCAAATCACAAGCCTTTCTTCCAAGGTACCTTTGGTGGGTTCAAACTACCAACTTTCTGTTAGTAGTTGAAGACTTAACTGTTTATGCCATTCAGACACAAAGTGTCTAAACATTTGTACTAACATATAATAATTGTCATTCCATATTCATGACATCGCACACAGTGACTTCAGTCTTTCTACCCACCAGCAAAATTGGAAAGTGGCTCTGTGTCTACTTCTCACCTTGGGTAGCTTTTTTCTATGGAGAAATAATGACGAAGCATCCCGACCTGAGTTGCGTGGCAACAATTCTTTTATTTCAATGGTATCATCAGCCAAAAAATAATGCAGGATGAGTTCTCTCCGGTCCCCAAACAACGAAGTTGTGTCATCCCACACACCGAAGAAACGTAAAACATGCTTATCATGCTCAAGGTACTGTCTCAGGGAGTTTGAGTACTCATAGGGACGTAAGGGCTCTACATGTTCAATCTGCAAATGGAAAAACATAAATAAGGTTTCTTGGCCTTGAATCTGTTGGCTGAAAGCCATCGCATGACTTAAAATTTTCTTTTCTATCGAGTATTCTGTAATTTTTTTTAAGTTTTCAACTGATTGTGACATACATGTACATATAACCATTTTTAAGCATAAAAATTCAGAAAAGCACTATCAGAAAGTTTTTAGTATTAAGGAATATTTTAGTATGCTATACATATTCAATGGTATTTAAAAACTAACTTTTCTCAGTTGAGGATTTAAAATTATCATTTAAGGATAGGCAACCTACCGTGACACAAATTAGAAGAGTAACAGTCTCTGGACAGAAGACATCATTCTAGGACGATGGAAATACTCTGTATCTTGATTTTTTATGTTGTTTACATTTTAAGGCAGCGATCACCTAATATTTGTACACTTGAATCTATATTAATTATGTGTTGACCAAAAGGACATCATGTGTCCTTTCTATGGAAATACATATCTAAATATCCTTCTTACTCATTCCAGGATCTTTATGAAAGGAAAGAAGAAATATATTCAAGGTTTCATTTTGCTAATAAAGCTTGAGGTACTGAGGCTATGAAAGCCCAGTGGAAACATGAATAGAGCAAATGGAGGCCTTCTAGATCAGTACAGAAACATTGTCTTGGCTTGGTTCTCCGCTCAAGGAACTAGTAGATTGGTAACTGTCATGATACATGTTTCCCCCTTCTCTGCATATTCTTAGACCTGTCTTAGAGCAAAACTATGTCCATCCTATGTGACTGTAGATAAGTAAGACATAATTATTCATTGGAAATGGTGACTCTTTCTGTGCAATTTTACTGGTACATACTTGAACTTCTTTATCTCTCCACCTCAGTCTGGGTTCAGTCTCACTCAAAAATAGGGGAAAGACCAGGTCACCTCAGTCTTATCCAGGTTACTGAAATGAAATCATAGAACCACTACTGCCATTGATTGAAAAGTGTTTCTTTTGAATTATAAGACTATGAAATGGATTATTGATTACATACCATTGTAACTCTTCTCAGTTTAAGGTAAATTGCTTAATTTTAACTTTATATTGCTAGGCAGCAAACACTAGATAAGTAAATGAAAGCATTAATCTAAAAGCCTCCTAGAAAACTCCTAATTTTCCACAGATTTGATATTTGCTGAAGGATTTTCTTCCTAAGGGAATAAATACAAAAATGATTTGACCAATCTGAAAGGAAATTATTAAATACATTCCTTGGCTGTTATTGGTACTTATTTTCAATTCTGGGCACAAAACAGACTTTTATTTTAGAAACCAGTGGGATGCCACAGTACTCTGTGTATTTCATGTATGTCTTATCATGCAAAATCACTATCACATCAAACCAACTGTTAATGAGTACAGCTATCTACAGTGAATAGGAATTCATACGGGCTTATTTCTTTTATGTTCTTTCTGCTTGGTCTAGGGATTTTGTATTTATATGGACATTTTCATCTAAAGCATTAGGATGAAATATAAATAATCCCAAGCCAAAAATCATCTTGCATGCCAAAACATGAACATAATGCCACAGATATTCTACTTTACATATTCTAGAAACAATATTATTTATTTATCAGCAGTCTTTGTGTGTCTACAGCATTAAAGAATAATTCTGCTTGAGCTTGAATAGTATGTAATGGAAAAGAAGTAACAGCTGGGTGATCCTACACACAGCTTTTAAAAAAACAATCAGAGGAGAATTTTATTCTAAATTTTCTAAGTACTTTTTCTGAAAGGAAATGGATCGCAAAGTTTAAAAACCATTTAAAAATCAAGCAAAACTAATTTACATGGATAAAAATGTGAACAGTAAATACTCCTAGATCGGAAGATTTACTTGGAAAAGGCAAGAGGAAACTTTTGGGGAGGATACAAATTATATCTCAATTTGGGTGTAAGTTACATGCATTTTAGACTCCTCCAGTTGTATACCTGATATCTGTGCATTTTACTATATGTCATTAAAGAGAGAAGGGAAACAGATGCCAACAATAAAAATCATCCTAAGAATCCAAAAATTGGGGATCAAGTTCCAGTAAGGTGACTGAATAACTGAGTTCCCCTATGACAATATACTATTCCTGTATTTGGATTTTTCTTCTGTAACATAAAATTGGGGTCACTGGATCATCCAAAACCATATAAAGGACAACAGTAATACTAATGGCCCTCCTCCCTACATAACTATGGTCAGAGTTTGAAGACAAACATCCCTTTTAATGAGTATACATTCCATGCACCAGATCATCTCTGCACCCAATGACACCCGCAAAGGAGCTAGGAAGAAGAAAAGGGTGTACTGAAAGCTTGGCTCAGTAAATTAGCCATAAGACACTAACATTTTCCAAAATTAGGATGAGTGCAACTACAATTTTTAAAAATATAAGCCAGGTAAGTGTTGACCCAAATCTTTTTTTTTTATCATTTGTAAAGGTGCCTTTATTTCTCTCATACATATTTGGATAGTTCTCCAGCCCTCCTGTGGGAGGAGTGATGCTGAATATACATCATGTGTTCCAAGGTTATTCTTTGTAAAAAAGTCATTTGATTGGAGGCTCGTACAATGCTTATTACAATCCATACATCCATCCATGATGTCAAGCACATTTGTACATTTGTTGCTATCATCATTCTCAAAACATCTGCTTTCTACTTGAGCCCTTAATATCAGCTCCTCATTTTTCCCCTCCCTCCCCGCGCCCCCCCATGAACCCTTGATAATTTGTAAAGTATTACTATTATTATGCCATGTCTTATACTGTCCGATGTCTCCCTTCACCCACTTTTCTTGACCCAACTCTTAATATTGTCAATAACTATACAGCTTATCTTGGGTTCCTAGAAATTTTCCCACCTCTGTGACTCATTGAACACTCTTCTGGCCTGGAAAGGAGACTCACCATGGAGGAAAGGATGAAGAGGACAGAGAAGTAGGTGGGGAAGAGAGTGAGGGGTCTCTGGCGCTGACACTACCCTTCCCTCTAGCCCAATGGGGCACAGAGCATAGATTAACAATGGCCCGACTAGCTCATTGACACTTGCCTCAGGGATGCTAATAGCCTTTACTGGCTCCCCAAAGGAATTCTCATTCTGAAGGCCAAAACTCATCATGAATGTATTAGCAGCTTACCATTTTCCGTTTTTTCATATAAGGATCTTCTGGGCACTTTGTGGGTGAGTTTAATTTCACACCTATTTTCTTCAAAAAGTTTTTTGTGAATGTATCACAGTCATAAATCTTGAATTTCCGGCCATAAAACACGACGTCTGTGTTGATATTGAAATGATACACATTATAAAACTGATCATCATCAGGAGGTGGGAGACAAATCCTATGACGTCGGATAGAAGTCCCTATGGTATGAAACAGAATAAAGTTATTTTATCACTAAGCTAAGAAGGAAGAGACTACCACATATCTCCTATACAATTCTAAATTCTCTCTTCCCAGTCTTAGGAGCAACATTACTGTCTACAGTCAAACTAAAAGGGAATCAGAGGGAACATGGGTGTTGAGATTGCTGAGCCCGGCATATTGTTAGCTGTTTACATGATAATCAGGAAGCACTGGGGGTTGGGTGGTGAGGAAGATAAGCAGTGTGACCCAATGGTCCTAGCCCTGCTATTAGGTCTTTTCCCAGAAATGCGTGATCATTTTGAGCCACCAGCGCCCAATGTGACCTACAGATTCATCATAAAAATGTATAATCTGGGAGGAGGAAGCATCCAGGATCTGGGGGAAAGCTGTGTTCTCCTTCTCCCAACTACCATGATCTGAATTCTACCGTGTAGGACTGGATAGGGCAGAGGTTGTACACTGGTGCATATGGGGGCTGGAGGCACAGGGAATCCAGGGTGGATGATACCTTCAGGACCAAGGGTGTGAGGGGCGATGGTGGGAGAGTGGAGGGTGAGTGGGTTGGAAAGGGGGAACTGATTACAAGGATCCACATGTGGCCTCCTCCCTGGGAGATGGACGGCAGGGGGGTGGGGGGAGGGAGACACCGAATAGGGCAAGATATGACAAAATAACAATGTATAAATTACCAAGGGCACATGAGGGAGGGGGGAGCGGGGAGGGAGGGGAAAAAAAGAGGACCTGATGCAAAGGGCTTAAGTGGAGAGCAAATGCTTTGAGAATGATTGGGGCAGGTAATGTGCGGTTGTGCTTTATACAATTGATGTATGTATATGTATGGATTGTGATAAGAGTTGTATGAGCCCCTAATAAAATGTAAAAAAAAGAAAAGAAGAGAAAAAAAAGAAAATGATTAGGGCAAAGAATGTACAGATGTGCTTTATACAATTGATGTATGTATATGTATGGACTGTGATAAGAGTTGTATGGGCCCCTAATAAAATGTAAAAAAAAAAGTATAATCTAAGCCACAGGTTTCCAAACACATTTGGCTACCAGTCCCACTGCAGGTAAAAACAAAACAAAGCAAAGCACCTCTCAGCGTCTTCCTGTCAATTAAAAGCTCGAGTCCTCTAACCCATTATCCAGGACGCAGTGTAAGTATCTGTTTCCGTAGCCCTCCTGGGTTGTTCCAGCGGTCTCCTAGGAATGGAGCCACTCACTTTGGGAAGCACTGCTGTACACACTTTAAAAGCTTATAAGCTTCGGTATGGTAGGTTCCAACTCTGTGCTTTACAGCTTTTAATAAGCATGAATGATTTCAGGCTGTTCTGAAGCCTTGTGGAATCTGCTTTCCTCTACCAACTTCTTCCTCTCTCTCCCTCCATTGGAAGGAGACTCATAGAAACCCTATATAAGGATAATCAGGCTTTATAAATCTCTACAGGGACAGATGCTTTTATCTGTCTCCGGCAGAGCAGCTTGTGGCTTTGAATTACTGAGCTTCTGGTTAACAGCCTATCTCCACCCTCCATCCTCACCAAGTGAGGGTTATTCGAGGTTACATAGTGTTAGCCAGTACTCTGGGTTCTGTATCTCATTCTACTTTATTTCAACCTTATGACCCTTTTCACTTCTATGAGAACTTGGACCTAAGATACCCAGGGATATTGAAAATAGTGGGTTAGCCACTGGTGATAAAATGGTTCCCTGCTTAGATGAGTGTACCAATACCATATTAGCCAAGTTACTCAATTGTCACTGAAACCTATTGTCAAAGAGCTGTCTAGAGCAGCGGTCTCAACCTTTTTAAACAAGGGGCCAATTCAGTGTCCCTCAGACCCGTTGGAGGGCCAGACTAGTTTTTTTTTTTTTTATAAAAAAACCTATGGACAGATTTCTATGCACACTGCACATATCTTATTTAGAAGTGAAAAAAACAAAAGGGGGAAAAACACCCAGCAGGCTGGATAAATGTCCTCAGCAGGCCGCATTTGGCCCAGGGGCCATAGTTTGAGGACCCCTGGTCTAGAGCCTGAGATTTCATCCTGCTTACAAACTAACAAGTTAGCCTGGCACAATTTCATGAATTCTGGTAATATAAGGAGATGCTTCGGTGAATGACAAAGGGCTGTTTATTATTCACAGTATTAACCCAAACCCTAATCATGCCCACTGCCATCAATTTGAAATCCGATACGCAGCAAGCCTATACAGAGTCTCATCTTTCTCCTGTAGAACAGATGTGGGTTTGATCCACTGACCTCATGGTTAGTGGTCCAATGCTTACCTGACAGCATCACAGTAGCCATAATACCAGCATTTTCTATACTAGTTTTCTAAGCCTCAGTTCCCACAGGGTGAAATAAACAAAGGCCAGGTAGCACTCACAATAGGTTACTTTACGAGAGGAATCCTAAGCTTAGGGTACCCACATCTTTTTTAATGGTCATACGCATGCCTACTTTTAGCCTTAGAGGGAGACATTATATTTATTATACTGGACAGTAAGCACATCTACCAGCTCTTCTGGAGGAAAACTATTTCTATCTTTCAGGACTATAAACAAGACTATTTTGCTCCAAAGCAAGAGGAACTAGGAATGGTAACAGTGGTTGCTCGTGGGTGAGGAGTGAGATTTATCTTCCAAGGTTATTTGCTCCCCTTTGAAGAGCTAGTCCAGAACAGAGAATTGTCATGCTTCTGCTTGCAAAAGGTACAAAAATGCAAACTACCCCTGGGAAATGTTCTCTCTGCACCTCTCACTAAGTCCTGAAGAGCTACTCTAAGAGCAAAGGAAAACACGAGCAGGAAAGTAGGACAAACTGAGACCCTACTGCTTGGATAAAGTTTGCCTTGACTGACCTCTGTGTGGAGGCATTTAGTATAAAGATATCAACCTATCTTCTTCATATTTTATATAGCACTGAGAATGTCATCTTTTCGCAAAGGCTAGAAATACTTAGAAATTATGCATTCTTTATTCATTACGGAGCATTTAATGAATGGCTTTATGTGCCAGGACTGTGCTGGGCTCCGTTCCATTATTCTACTTATCATCTTCTCATTCTGCTGAGGGGAAATTAACTAAAATCACTTCATCTTCGTTTCTTTGTAGCAATTTTTAATTAGTTGGCACATTAAATTAAAATAATAAAGCTATAAAATTTAGATCCCGTCTAGAATATATTTTCAAATGTACTACATACGGGATGATATAATTTGGTTGCAAAAATTATACTTCAATTAGCCTTTAAATTCATGCCACTGAAAACACCATGCAAATTATTTAAGCATTCTAGATTAGACTAAAAAACGTTGCCTACTTAAACACCTATAAAAAGAAGGCCATTTCAGGTATTTTCAGGAATCATTATAGACCTCTTTAAAAATGCTTATAGTGTGGCAATTTTTAAAATATAGAAGATCTATTCAACAGCCAGGGACCTCTTCAGAAATCTCATCCAACTTGCATTTGTTTTTCATTATAAAAACTCAAGTAAGCAACTTAGTGGTGATTTCTGTTTAAGTAAGATTTTAATAGGAATCCTACATTTGCCTGGGGGGATGGGCGGGGACTGGCTGACCCACTGGGCTTTTAAATAATGATGATAATCATCATCTTAACCTAGCATATGCTCTCATATGCATTTTCTCATTTAGTCCTCAATAATCGCCTGTGACAAGTAATGCATGTGATAAAAATACTCCATCTATGAATGAGAAATCCAGTGTTCAGAGTGGATAAGTGACATATGTTCCCAAAGCCACACCCTAGTAAATGGAGAAATAGATCGTGAATCTGTGTTTTCAGACTCTTAACTAAATTGCCTACTTTCTACAGTTTCCACTTAACTGCCTCTCTCACTGTACCGTGGCCACAAATGACTTAAGTGAATATGAAAAGAGAGGGTCAGAGGCAAAAGAGGATAGGAGTAGAAAAGCTGCCAACCACCAGGAAAAGTAGATAAAGATGATGGATATCCTCTTATAAAAGGGAAAAACAGCCTGTTTTTTCTCTAACAGTAAATTTCCCAGGTAGAGCTTACTTGAAAACTGCAATGATCTCCCTTCCAGGGTCAGCCCCATAGAAACCATCTTCCTGCCCAAAGTCCGCACAGATCACGTCCTGCCTCACACTCTTTCTGAACAACCCCATCGTGGGTTCCTAAGACTGTAAATTTTTACTGGAATAAACAGCCTCATTTTCTCCTGTGGAGAGCCTGGTAGGTTTGAACCACCAGCCTTGTGTTTAGCGGCCCAATGCCCAGCCTATAGTGCCATTAGAGCTCCTTTGTCTTAGCTTAGTCCCACACTTTTCTTACTAGCAGGGTCTCAGAAGAGGCCGTGGAAGTTCTCTGTGGTAAGAGAAATGAGTCTCAGCTATTCATGGGTTGGAAAGAGAAGTAAGATCTAACACTTAAAGAGGGAGATCTGAATAGCAAATCTAAAGTTGGCATATTTTAATAGGAAAATTAATTTGTAAACATTTAAAATGAATAATTGCATATGACAGAGTTCAAAAATATATTTGTAAGATCTCTTAACTGTGTCCTTTCAGTATTAAAATATGTATTTATTGGTATTTACATGCTTAGTGTTCCATGATAAATGGCAGGAGTTTGTTCTAGAATAGCACAGAAATGGGCAGGATGCTATGTCTTTGGCACATACTAAAGAGCATCTGAGATCATCAAGGTATATAAATAAAAATGTTAAAAATAAAACAACAACAGCAAAGCATCATATCTGTCCTTTAAATTTTCAGATGTTTATCTTTTTAACTGTCCCATAAAGACCATTTGGACAGAGGCCCAGCCATCCCAGGCCTCCTTTAAAACTCCTCCTTTTCTTCATCTGCCTGTTTTACATCTGTCTTTTTAAAAGCACTGCCATCCGATTATAATCTGAAAGCTTTAACTTTCTAACATTTCCCTATGGTTCAGATCAAAGTGACAGTATATCCATTCATGTTTAATGTGTTTTCATTTCAGTCAGTTGGGACTAGCCTTAGATCTTTGCTCATACCACTAAATTTAGTTTGTAGAAATACACCTTCTAGAATTAAGATTACACTCTCTACATCTTAATTTTGAGTATGCTAATTTCATTCCAGTAACAATGCAGACCTAAGGGAAATTCTGTATGTTGTTGTTATTGCTGTTGTTGGGTGCCACTGAGTGGGTACTGACCAATCGTGCCCCTAAGTTTAGCAGAATGAAACACTTCCTGGTCCTACACCAACCTCACAAACGTTCCCATGCTTGAGTCCATTGTTGCAGCCACTGTGTCCATCCATCTTTGTGTCACTCTATAGAGACAGGTATTTCCAGGTGACTGAATATACAGTTGGAATTACCACTTGCCATCATGTCTACATATGTACCCTAAAGCATAAAGACCCTTAACTGTGTCCAGTGATGATTGGCACGCTCCTTTCTCTTGTAGTCACTATTATGCTTTCACTAAAATGACTATTGAATTTTTATTGTTATCAAACATCATCACATCCTCTTTGGAGTTTGGGTTTCATAAGAACAGCCTGCCCTCTCCCCCTCCACACCCCACCCCATAACCTGCCACCTGTTTTGTAGCCAATGGTTACAAAATTCACAGTTCTGATTATAAGAAGAAGAAACAATAGCCCCGTGTGTCTTCCATTTAACCACTGATAAGCACCAAAGTGATAGAATCTTGAGTGCTCAAATGTCCTTTGTATTACAATTGCTTGAGTAGTTTCCTTACAAATGCCAGGTTCTGTTTCTCAAATATCCTCCAACAGCTCACCCTATAACGCTCCCTTCTTAGACTCATGCTGTTCCTTTTAATTTCTGTCTCTCTTTCCCATTTTAATCTGGGCATACATTCAAAGTACCACTCAGATGCCTCCTTGTGCAGTAGATACAGGCTTTTCCTCCACTCTTGTGATACCGTGTACGACCATGTCATTGTATTATGGCACAGTCTACATTATTTATCCTCCCTTCTTTCCTCTCTCGGTCCTTCCCTCCTGTCTTTCTTCCCAAATACATACTCCTTACTCATTGCACACAGCTGCGTGGATTACCTCTACTCTTAGAATCTAAGCTGCTGTATTTAATGGCAGGTCCCTTGCCAATACCCACCACCTAGGATTACTAGGGTTTCATAACCTAACCTGTAGGATATATTTGCATTTTTATGAAAAAAATTAGTATAAGAATGTGTCATGCAATATTTGGGACATAGCTATACTAACACTTATTTGTTATTTATCTAAAATTCAAAGTTAACTGGAGTCCCTCTTTCACTCTTTCTTCACTTTATAGCTCTAGTACCTAGTACCAATATAGTGTTATACACAGGGTCACTATGAGTTCGAACCAACTCACCGGCCACTAACAATTACACCATACAGTGCATATATGATTCTTGGGTGAGTGAATGACTCTTTTTTTGTGATTACATTTGATTCATCATTTCTGAATACTCTTTTAAAGTATAAGAAATACTACCATACTGAGGGATCAAAACAAGTCATTAATGCGTATCTGTGTTCTTAACCAAAGATGAACTAAGAATTATCTAGAAGCTGGTTCTTGACACCAGACCACAGAATTGGAAATTTGAGGGATGGATTAGAACATTCTGAACAAACCAAAATATCGTGACATTTTCCTTATTTCTACCCTTTCATTAGCATAGATCAGTTTTGACTTGGCAATTTTTATCAACAATTATTCTGTCAGACAATTCCAGAATTAAGGCTATTACTTAGCTTGATGTTAGCATTGTTATAACTACATGTTAACAGAACAGAAATAACATCTATAAATATATCTAGCCAAAAAGATGGAAATGCCCTGGGAAGAAATGAAAACAAGCCTTGAAGTGTGACAATGACATAAATATCTACATCTATATTTATCTATCTCCATATGTATATATATATGTATACACACACACAAACCCACTGCCATGTATTCCATACCAACTCCTAGTGAGTCAGTAGTGCAGTGTAGAACCATCCACGGTGTTTCCTACACTATAATCGCTATAGAAGCAGACTGCCACATTTTTCTCCTGTGGACCATTTGGAGGGTTCAGTTTGTCAAACTTTTGGTTCACAGTTGAGCGCTTTAACCACAGCACCACCAAGGCTCCTACTTATACCAAGGTCTCTACCAATAAGCATTCTTAAATATTAAACTATGTCATTCTGATTAGAAGCTATGTGTGACCGTGTGACTCTTTTAGCACTATGATAAGAGATACTTCTTTTGTTCCTAGATTATTCCAAATTCTCCCAACCTTAAAATCTTGATGTGAGAAGCAACAAAAAGGAGGGACAGAAATCATTCAGTTAGACTAATTTCTGAAGTATCAAGTCCAAAAGAAACAGAAACATCTGAACTCCCAGTTCATTTGAAAACAAATAAATAAACTGAAGTCCTGTGGCAGTAACTGGAACACCATTAGTGCCCAACATCTAAATGTCACCCCCAGCCTCTTCCCAGGCTCAAAAGTGCATGTAAAGTAGGCTCAGGAAGACACACGTGAAGGAAATATCAGCAACCTCATCCCGCTACGGTCTGAGCCACTGGCTGCCTTCTTTCTCCCCCCACCCCTCATCAATTTAATTTAGGAAAGCCTGAAGAAGGCATTTAAATTGTTTTCCAAAATACTCCCTAACCAAATAAAAACTCCAAACCAAACTCATTGTCATGGAGCTGATTCCAACTCATGGGGCTCCTATTTGACGGGAACAAACTGCTCCGGTGTAACTCTCCATGGGAGTAGAAAGCCTCAACTTTCTCCCAGGGAGCAGCTGGTGGTTTCAAACGGCTAACCTTGTGGTTAGCAGCCCAACATGTAACCACTACGCAACAAATTTGCCCAGAAAATATCTTCATATTAAGGATTTCAAGAGAGACTCATTTTGCTTTAAACAAAGCTTGATGAAAATTTGGTTATTTCTGTTGCTTTGCACACGATTTGTTAGAGTCCTCCAGGTATCTCTGCTCTACTGACAAATTCAAGTTTGTTAACTGTCATGATAACTGTGTATTCTACACAAATCCCTTGAGCTGTGTAGACATGCCCTGACCAATTTGAGTGAATCTGAAATTCTGAAGCTTGCAGGAGAGCCTTTGGAATTGTCTTTTGCTGAAGTATTCCCACTTCCCTCGAGTATCTACAAATAGCACTCCTTCTCACACAAATACGATATTCTTAAATTTTCCTTTGAAACCTGCTATGTGAGACTGGAAATCAAGAAACTGAGCAAACTGTAAAGTCTTAGTTAAAGTCTTTCCAAGAGATTCATATAGGTTGCACTTCATACTTCCTCCTGGATAGTTCACTAAGTTTCACTAGACAAGAGCCAGAAATATGAGTTTTCACTCAAAACATAGTAATAATAAAGCTTAAAGCAAATCACTAAAGTAGATTCGAGATGTTCTGTCATTTCCCATCCATAATTAATACAAAGTTGTTATAGTGGAATAAAAAAGAAAAAAAATTTAAAGAAAAAAATAAGCAAAGATTAGTTAAGGAATATATCAGAGCAATAGTTTCTATATTTATGTTAATTTATTATTAATTGGGAGTTAATACATATATCCTTCCATAGTTCAATCACATCAAGCAGTATGGTACAATTGCTACCACAACCAGTTTCCAAACAGTCTTTTCTTTCCTGGACTCCTTGACATTGTCTCCCTTTAACCCTGCTCTTCCCACACTGGACTCCTTAAAAAACATACCAAAACCAAAACAAAAAAAGTATAGCCATAAAGTCAATTCTAATTCATAGTGACCCTAAAAAAGCTTCCAAGGCTGTTAAGTGTTCACAGGCACAGACAGACTCATCTTCCTCCCATGGGACAGCTGGTGGGTTTGAGCCTCCAACCTTGCAGTTAACCTATCACACAATGTTACCAATGCCCCTTCCAGAAATCGCGAGGTAATCTTTTCCATAATCTGTAGGACATGAGACCAAAGGGCCAAAATTCAGTTAAAGGAAAGAACTTTCTGGCAATCATAGTGGATTTGTGTTTGATGCATGTCAAAAGATCTCTAGTGGTGCAGTGGTTAACCACTTAACTATTAACTGAAAAGTCATAAGTTCAAGTCCACCAGCTGATCCACAGGGAAAAGATATAACAGAGTATACTTCCATAAGATTTATAGTCCTGGAAACCCTTTGGGATCAATACTAGCCAGTTTTATAGGGTTTCTATGAGTCAAAATGGATTCAATGTTATATACAACAACAACAGGTTGCAGAGTTAAACACAGAAAGATAGCAGGGCCAAGAAACTTAATATTCAGTAGATATTAAATGTATGTGGTGCACCTGGGCTCTAAATATTCATGACATACTAAATATATGAGTACTCGTATTCATTAGTAAATATTCATGAGATGAACTCAGCCAGCCATTCAATGGTGGTGGCGCCCATTCTGGCCCCAGGTGTTCCCTGTGGAATAAATAAAAACAGAACTCCTATCTGGTTAGCAGACTTATTGACAAGCTATAGCCACGGCCAGGTAAACCTGTGTCTGAATTTCTCTGACAGTGCCAGCGTGTGCCATTAGCCCAGGAAACTTTTTGACTCTGGTCCTCCTTCTTTGAACCTCAACTCTGGTCTCATAACCACACCATCCGTGGGGAGGCTGATGCAGCAGATAGAGGCAGGGCCATTGCATCCTCCAGGACTAAGGCCATGCAGGCCTTCCACCAGCTAGGACCCAAGTGTGTGAAACCACCCATCTCCTTCCTTGTTTTTCATGCACATTTTAACTTGTGTTAATGAATAATATGATTAGAACATTTCAGTCCCATGGCCTCTGGGAGAACCTGGGTGTTAGTGACCAATGCACCAAGAAAATATCCCACACGACACTCTGACTGCTCTGTCAAGAATAGATTGTTTGAGAAGCAAGAATGGAACCAGCGAGACCGGTTAGCAACTATTCCATTTTTCTAGTCTTGAGATGAGGGTAGCTTGGGTTAGGAGGGGAAGATTCAGGATGGGTTTTGCTAGCAGAGCGAAGAACTGGGTTGGTGAGTTCACACTCATGGAAAGTGTAAACAGAGCGAAGAGTGTAGAGAGAGAGGGCAAACTCAGAGACGGATCTCCTGGAGTTGGCCATGCTTCAAAAGATGATGAAAAGCACAAACAAAAAAACAAGCATTACAGTTCCTCAGGGAACAAAGGGTCCAGAAATGTCACGTACACCAGTCACCAAACAAACACATGGCTTTCTTCATATACATCGACCAAGCTTCCAGTGATAAACCACCCTTTATTGGCCCTTTTACCCCGTACCCCCATCCAACCCTTTTCCTGTACCATGCATACACCGATGACCTAATGCATGACTCCTTCTTCTATGTCTCTAATTCCACATCTGCCCAGGGCTATCCACTCCAACTCCTTGGAGCTCTCTGCTAGAAAGTTCTTCATCTTATGGACCTGAATGCTGACACCTGGGTTACCTGGACTTCAGATTACAGAAAACAAGGTCAACCCTCCTCCACAAGAGATCTCTTAAGAGTCTTGAAAACACTTATCAGGCATGCCTGAGGTCTTCCACTTAGAGGCAAATATCCCTTTTCATTATTAATCCTCTCACATGAAAAAATTGCAATCTTTTGCCCATTCTGGTTGCTCTAACCCTGCAGTTCTCAACCTGTGGGTCACGACCCCTTTGGAAATTGAAAGACCATTTCACAAGGGTTACCCAATTCATAGCAGTAGCAAAATTACAGTGATGAAGTAGCAACAAAAATCATTTTATGGTTGGGAGGCTGACCGCAATATGAGGAACTGTATTCAAGGGTTGTGGCATTAGAAAGGTTGAGAACCACTGCTCTAACCTGAAGGTTTTCAGAATTCAGCATAACACTCAAGGGAAGGACCCACCACATAAATAAAACAAAGTGTCATGTTCCATGGTATCTGCCTAAGATCGCATTAGCTTTTCTGGTGACCACAACAGAGTCCGTGTTTATCCTTGGTGGACGTGCTGTATAGTGAAAGATGATGGAGCCATGAGCCTTTGCGGAAGTGCCATCCAGGCCTGTAATTGACTGGGATGAGGATGACAAAAGGGTGGTTTAAGCAGATGGAAAATAATACAATAAGGAAGAGAGAAATAGCGATCTGAAAGCAGCAGAGGAAAAGGTCCTTTTCCCGTAGGTCTTCATGCTGTAGGTGCTGTGAAGGAAACGGTCTCGCCATAGTAAAGAGATCAAACTGTTTGAAGACCCAGGAAGCATTGCCCACAGTAGAGGAGCAGCCCCTGAAGGCATCCAAGTCTTCCACAGAGGAGTGAGAGTAACAGCCAGGGTTGAGGTGCAGTGGATGGAATGCTAATAAACCATCCAATAGTTATAATCTTGTTTTTGTTAGTTGTCATCAAATTGATTCTTTCTGACTCATGGTGACCCCATATGGGCAAAACACAACTGTTCTGTAGGGTTTTCAAGTTTGTGACCATTGGGGAGCAGATCACCAGGCCTATCTTCCTAGGCTCCTCCGGGAGGGTTTGATCAGCCAAACTTTGGGTTAGTAGTTCAGTGCTTACTCGTTTGCCCCACCTAGTGACTTCTAACTACAACTGAATGGCATGTTGATATTCATCACTATCAAAAAATTAAGCACCTAAACAGTATCCTAAGACCTTCGAAAAAGCAGAAGAGTCTAAAATGGAAGAAGTTGGAAGTGGAAGAACCATAACTCTCCTTTAAATACAGACCTTGAGGCAATCCACTGTTTTTCAACTCTGGTTCATTCACTTGAATTGTGTCATCTTCAAGGTAGAAGTAGATTTTATACTGTCTTATTCTATAGTCCTCTTCAGTTTTTTGAGGCACTTCATCCTCCACATATGCATCAAAAGATAATACCTGTTAGAATCACAATTAGAAAAACCAAAATATGAAAGAAAATCCAGACAGCGTAATCAATAAGGCTATTGCATGTGAAATTATTAAAAAATCAATAAGGCTATTGCATGTGTAATTATTTGGAATGTAAAGGAAAAAGTAAAGGGTATTTTTGCAAGACCTTCTACATATAAGCTAAAAGGATGGACACACGATCTAACTTACAGTATATAAAGATGATTTCAAATACTTATCACTGTCTGATTAAC